>NC_057746.1:757397-761092 GCF_004010195.1 Chiloscyllium plagiosum
GAGGCTGTGGGGTGACCTTATAGAGGTTTACAAAATTATGAGGGGCATGGATAGGCTAAATAGACAAAGTCTTTTCCTTGGGGTCGGGAAGTCCAGAACTAGAGGGCATAGGTTTAGGGTGAGAGGGGAAAGATATAAAAGAGACCTACGGGGCAACTTTTTCACGCAGAGCGTGATATGTGTATGGAATGAGCTGCCAGAGGATGTGGTGGAGGCTGGTACAATTGCAACATTTAAGAGGCATTTGGATGGGTATATGAATAGGAAGGGTTTGGAGGGATATGGGCTGGCAGGTGGGACTGGATTGGGTTGGGATATCTGGTCGGCATGGATGGATTGGACCGAAGGGTCTGTTTCCGTGCTGTACATCTCTATGACTCTATGACAACATAAAGACTAAAGCCAAAGGCTTCAAAGTCTACTCCCTGGTTTCCCAGAGAATCCTAGGATAAATCCCATCTGGCACTTTTCACACTTTCCAGAATTGCTAACACCTCTTCCTTGTGAACCTCAATCCCGTCTTGTCTAGTAGCCTGTATCTCAGTATTCTCTTCAACAACACTGTCTTTTTCCAATGTGAATACTGACAAAAAATATTAACTTAGTGCTTCCCCTATCTCCTCGGACTCCACGCACAACTTTGCACCGTTATTCTTGATTGGCCCTAATCTTTCTCGAGTCATTTTTTTTATTCCTGACATACCTATGCTTTAGAGTTTTCCTTGATCCTATCTGCCAATGACTTCTTATGTCTCCTCCTGGCTCCTCTTAGCTCTCTCTTTAGGTCTTTACTGGCTCACCTGTAACTCTCAAGTGCCCTAACTCAGCCTTCACGTCTCATCCTTATGTAAGCTTTCTTCTTCCTCTTGACAAGAGATTCAACTTCTTTCGTAAAACAAGGGTCCCTCACTCGACCACTTCCTCCCTGCCTGACAGGTACATACTTATCAAGGATACACAGTAGCTGTTCTTTGAATAAGCTCCACATTTCAATTGTGCCTATCCCCTGCAGTTTCCTTCCCCATCCTATGCACCCTAAATTCATCGTAATTGCCTTTCCACAGCAATAACTCTTGCCCTGCGGTATATGCTATCCCCTTGCATCACTAAAGTAAACATAACCAATTGTGGTCATTATCACCGAAGTCCTCACCTACCTCCAAATCTAACATCTGGCCAGGTTCATACCCCAGTACCAAATCTAATGTGGCCTTGCACACATTGGACAAACACTGACCCATCTAAAGTATTCAAACTATAGTATTTCCGGTCAATATTTAGAAAGTTAAAGTTCCCCCATAACAATTACCCTGTTACTCTCACTGCTGTCCAGGATCATCTTTACTAACCCTTCCTCTACATCTCTGGAACTATCCGGAGGCCTATAGAAAACTCCCAACAGGATGACCTCTCCATTCCTTTTACTAACCTCAGCCCATACTACCTCAGTAGATGGGTCCTCAAATGTCCTTTCTACTGCCATAATATTGTCCTTGACTAACAATGCCACACCTCCCCCTCTTTTACCATCTTCTCTGTTCTTACTGAGACATCTAAATCCCGGAACCTGCAACAACCATTCCTGTCCCTGCTCTATCCATGTCTCCGAAATGGCCACAACATCGAAGTCCCAGGTACCAACCCATGCTGCAAGTTCACCCACCTCATTCCAGATACTCCTGGCGTTGAAGTAAACATGCTTCAAACCACCTTCCTGCTGCCGGTGAACTCTTGTGACCTTGAAACCATATCCCTGACCTCACTACTCTCAACCTCCTGTACACTGGAGCGACAATTCAAATTCCCATCCCCAGGTGAATTAGTTTAAACCACTCCAAATAGTTTTAGCAAATATCCCCCCCAGGATATTGGTACCCCTGTGGTTCAGGTGTAGACCATCCTATTTGTAGGGGTCCTACCTACCCCGAAAGAGCCTCAATTATCCAGGTATCCAAAATCCTCCCTCCTGCACCATCCCTGTAGCCACGTGTTCAACTGCTCTCTCTCCCTATTCCTCACCTCGCTAGGACGTGGCACGGGTAACAAACCAGAGATAACAACTCTGATTGTTCTAGCTCTAAGCTTCCACCCTAGCTCCCTGAATTTCTGCCTTAGATCCCCATCCCTTTTCCTACTGATGTCATTGGTGCCTGTGTGGACCACGAGTTGGGGCTGCTCCCGCTCCCACTCCCACTCAAGAAACCCGAAAACATGATCCAAGACGTCACAAACCCTGGCTCCAACTCTAACTCTGAGTTGGAGTTTTGTTCATAAAATTCCAGATGCAGGGTCATTGACCATCAGAAGTTGAAACTTCCCAGGAAATTCCCAGTGACTGAAATACAGCAGGACACCTCCGGTCTGTACTGCTGCAAGGACTATCTTCTCATGAACTATTTAAGCCAACATATTTGGTTAATGAAAATGTGAAATGGTGTCCTGGGAGGCTAAGGAAGTTCGAAAAAAAGGTTAAAAGTACTTTCGCTGCCAAAATACCACCTCTTATGGAAGCAGGAAATAGTGGGTTCAATTTGTCAAACATGTTTAGGAAAATTTTATGCAAGTGGCATCCTCAAAACAGTGACCACAGTCTCACTGGGACGTTCCAATGGTGGATATTAAATTATGAGACGTAAGTATAAGATTTACGTAGTTTAGTTTAGATCCTTATTGATGTGGATTATATTTACTGTTTGGTGGTTGGAACTGGTTTTGTGACGTATTGCATTCAGCAATAGGATCCTCCATGGTGTGTTTTGTGCTTATACTGTAGACAGAGGCAGGATCCTCACTGGTCTACATGAGACTTGCTGTAGTCTAGATTCTGAATCCTCAGCATATGGACTATAAATAGGAAGGTTTAGTGACTAGTGGATTATATTTATTGTATTTGAGTGATTAGTCCATCATTACATGACCATTACTTTTACTGTTGGGTTCTCATGAATGACTTTCTCTTTACCAATCAGATCATCAGTCAGGAATGTAATTTTACTTGCAATATTTGTTTCACTGCATCCTAACGTGTGCATTTTATATTTAATACTCTTTAGTGACTAGATCCTTAATGGTATTTGGTACATGTAATGTAGTTTATGAATTGGATCTTGCTGCTATTTTTTTTCTGTAGTTTAGTGACGAGATTCTGAACGGTACGTGTGATAAGTGATGTAGTTTACGGACTGGATCTTCACTGTTGTGTTATTTTTGCTCCAGTTTAATGGATTTTATCAGTGAGCCATGGCACTTGAAACCATCATTATGGAGAAAAGGTTTCTGTTATCATCCTGAGAAGTGAGAAAATGACAAGCAGAGTCAGTAATACAGAGCGCTGCATGCAATCAGTACAAGAGTTAGACACAAGAAACAGGGAAGGTAAGAGCTTTTGTGGGAGAATATTCCAAACCAGCTGGAAGGATAGAAAGTCATGTCAGAGGGCCATATTAAGGAGTAGCACAGAGATCAAAAGGATTGCAAAGTGCAGTTTGTATATTCACTTGCAAGAGTTTTTTATAATTCAGTGTAGTCACTGGATCCTCGCTGGTTGTCATTTGATTTCGTGTAGTATTCCATGATTAAATTTTCAATTTTCTTTGCTTTACTTAATGCAGTGTAGTCACTGGATCCTCACTGGTGAACAGCCTATTTAATGCAGTGCAGTCACTGGATCCTCACAGGTTTATTGGTTTTTTAAT
>NC_057746.1:761592-831779 GCF_004010195.1 Chiloscyllium plagiosum
TGATTGTATCCTCATTAGTGTTTTTTATGTACTGCGGTTTATAATGACTGTACTCTCATTGGTGAGTGTTTTATTTACTGGTATTTATAGTGACTGTATCCTCAATTATGTGTTTGTTGGTTACTTTGGTTTTTTTAGTGACTGTATCCTCACTATGTATTTGTTTTACTGTAGATTTCAGTTACTGTATCCTCACTACTATATGCTTTATTTACCGTATGTTTCAGTTAATGTACTCTCATTAGTGTGTGTTTTATTTACTACAGTTTACAATGACTGTACCCTCACTGGTGTGTGTTTTATTTACTGTAGTTTTCACTGATTCTATCCTCATTTGTGTGTGTTTTATATATAAATGAAAACAGTAGTTTATAGTGACTGTACCCTTACTGATGTATGTTTTATTTACTGTTGTTTTTCGTGACTGTGTCTGCACTGTTGTGAATTTTATTTCCTACAGTTTTCAGTGACTGTATCCTCATTACTATCTGCTTTATTCACTGTAGTCTTTAGTGATTGTGTCTGCATTGGTGTGTTTATTTACTGTAGGCTTTACTGACTGTATCCACATGTGTGTGTGTTGTATTTATTGTTGTTTTCAGTGACTGTTCTTATTAGTGTTTTTATTTGCTGTAGTTCGTAGTGACTGTATTCTTGCTGGTGGTGTTTTTTATTCACTGTAGTTTATAGTGATTGCACCTTTACTGGTGTGTGTTTTATTAGCTGTAGTTTTAGTGAATATATTCTTGTTGTTGTGTATTTTGTAGTTCTTAGTGACTGTGTCCTCATTGTGTTTGTGTTGTATTTACTGTAGTTTTTAGTGACTGTATCCCAACAAGTATGTCTTATTCACTGTAGTTTTCAGGGATTTTATCCTCACAATTTTTTTAAAAATCTGTAATTTTCAGTGACCATGTTGTCACTGGTGTATATTTTATTTCCTATAGTTTATAGTAATTGTATCCTCACTGGTTTGCCTTTCATTTAATGCTGTTTTTAGTGACTGTATTCTCACTGGTGTGTGTTTTATTTATTGTAGTTTTCAGTGACTGTAGCCTCATTTCTTGTTTTATTTACTGTAGTTTTCAGTGACCTGCAGCTTCACTGGTTTTATTTATTATGTTTAATTGTGACTGTACCTTCATTGGTGTGTGTTTTGTTTAGTTAAGTCTTTTGATGTTGTAGACTCACTAGTATGTGTTTCATTTCTTGTAGTTTTTAGTGACTGCATCCTCATTGGTGTGTGCGGTATTTTCGATGACTGTATTCTCACTGGTGTATGTTTTATTTACTGTAGATTTCAGTGACAATGTCCTCTCTGCAATGTGTTTTATTCATTGGTGTTTTCGGTTACTGTATTCTCACTATTTGTATTACTCACTGTAGTTATCAGTGACTGTGCCTTCACTGTGATGTGTTTTATTCACTGTCCTTTCCGGTGACAGTATCCTAATTAGTGTGTTTTATTTGCTGTAGTTTATAGTGACTGTATCCCCACTGGTGAGTGTTTGATTTACTGCAGATTTTGGTGACATATCCTCAATCTTGTGTGTTTTATTTACTGTAGTTTATAAAGGTTGTCTTCTCACTGGTCTGTGTTTTATTTCCTGTAGTTTATAGTGACTATTTTCTTGCTGTTATCTACTTGGTTTACTGCAATTTTCAATGACTGTATCCTGATTGCTCTGTGTTCTATTCACAGTAGTTTTTATTGAATGTGTCCTCATTGTTGTGGTTTGTTTACTGCAGTTTTAGTGACAGTATTATCATTGGTGTTCATTTTAATTACTGTACTTTTCAGTGATTATATTCTTATTAGTGTCTTTTATTTACTGTAGTTTATACTGACTATATCCTCACTGGTGTGTGTTTTGGTTCCTGCAATTCTTTACTGACTGTATCCTGACTGGTGTGTGTTTTATTCACTGCTTTTTTTCAGTGACTATATCCTTACCACTTATTTTATTTACTGTAATTTTCAGTGAGTACATTCTCACTGGTGTGTGTTTTATTTACTGTAGTTTCTTCATAACTATATCCTCACTGGTGTGTGCTTTGTTTACTGTGGTTTATACTGACTGTATGCTCACTGTTGTGTCTTTTGTTTACTGATGTTTTTTAGTGACTGTATTCTCACTGGTGGTGTTTTATTTACTGTAGTTTTAGTGACTGTATCCTCATTAATGTGTGTTTTATTTACTTTAGTTTATAGTGACTGAATCCTCAATGGTGTGTTTTATTTACCTCAGTTATTAATGACTTTATCTTCATTGTGTTTTAGTTACTATTCTTTTCAGTAACTGTATCCTCACTACTTGTATTACTTACTGTAGATTTTAATGTCTGTACCCTCACTACTGTATGTTTTATTCACTGTAGTCTTTGGTGACTGTAGCCTCACTGGTTTCTATTTTATTTCTTGTAGATTTTGGTGACTGTGTCATCACTGGTGTGTTCTTTATTTACTGTACTTTATAGTGACTGTATTTTCACTGTGTGTTTGCATTACTGCAGTTTTCAGTGACTGTATCCTCACTACTGTGTGTTTGATGTACTGTATTTTATCATGCCTGTATCATCTTTTGTGCGTGTCATTTGTTTTTCTGTAGTTTATAGTGATTGTATCCTCACTGGTGTGTTTTATTTTCTGTAGTTTACAGTGACTATATCCAATTCGTTATATTTACTTCAGTTTTCAGTGACTGTGTCCTAACTACAATGTGTTTTATTCACTATAATTTTTAGTGACTGTGACTGTAGTCTTTAGTAACTGCATCTTTACTGGTGTGTGTTGTATTTGCTGTAGTTTTTAGTGACTGTATCCTCATGGGTGTATATTTTATTAACTGTAGTTTTCAGTTACTGTATCAGCATTAGTGCCTTTTATTTACTGTAGTTTATAGTGACTGTATCCTGATGGGTGTGTTTTATTTACTGTGGTTTCCAGTGGCTTATCTTCATTGTGCATTTTATTTACTGTAGTTTCTAGTGACTGTATTCTCACAGGTGTGTGTTTCATTTACTGTAGGTTTTAGTGACTGTATTCTCATTAGTGCGGGTTTCATTTACTGCAGTTTATAGTGACTGAATCCTCAATGGTGTGTTTTATTTACCTCAGTTATTAGTGACTTTATCCTCATTGTGTTTTAGTTACTATTCTTTTCAGTAACTGTATCCTCACTACTTGTATTATTTACTGTAGATTTTAATGTCTGTATCCTTACTGCTTTTCGTTTTATTTCTTGTAGTCTTTAGTGAGTGTAGTCTCACTAGTATCTGTTTTATTTCCTGTAGATTTCAGTGACTGTATCCTTGCTGGTGTGTGTTTAATTTACTGCAGTTTACGGTGACTGTGTCTTCACTGGTGTGCATTTTCGTTACTGTAGTTTATAGTGAATGTATCCCCACAATGTTTGCTTTCATGTAGTTTTTGGTGGCTGTATCCTCATGTGTATTTTATTTACTGTAGTCTATAGTGACTGTATTGGCATTGGCGTATATTTTACTTACTGTGGTTTATAGTGACTGTATCCTCTTAGGTATGTGTTTTATTTACTGTAGTTTATAGTGACTGTATTCTCATAGGTGCATGTTTTAATTACTGTGTTTTCAGTGAATGTATCCTCATTAGTGTGTTTTATTTGCTGTAGTTAATAGTGACTGTATCCTCAATGGTGTGTGGTTTCTGTACTGTAGCTTTTAGTGTCTGTATCCTCACTATTTGTTTTATTTACTGTAGTTTTCAGTGACTGTGTCCTCACTGCAAGATGTTTTATTTGTTGTGTTTTTAGTGACTGCGTCTTCATTGGCGTGTATTTCATTTATTGCAGATTTTAGTGACTGTAACCTCACTGGTGTGTGGTTTATTTACTGTAGTTTTTAGTGACTGTCTTCTCACAGGCATATATTTTATTTAGTATAGTTTTCTGTGTTTGTATCCTCATTAGTGTGCTTTATTTAATGTAGTTTTCTTGTGATTGCATCCTCACTGGTCCGTGTTTTATCTAATGCAGTTTTTAGTGACTGTATCCTCACTGTTGGGTGTTCTATTTACTGTAGTTGTCAGTGAGCTGTCACTCATTGCTATGTGTTTTATTCACTGTAGTTTTTAGTGACTGTGTCCTCATTACTGTATGTTTTATTTACTGTAGTTTTTTCAGTGACTATATCATCACTGGTGTGTTTAACTTACTGTAGTTTATAGTGACTGTAACTTCACTGGTGGTTGCTTTGTTTACTGTATTGATAGACTCTGTATCCTTGTTAGTGTGTGTTTTATTCATGTTTTTTCGGAGACTGTATACTCAGTGATGTGTTTTATTTATTGTACAGTGACTCTATTCTCATTGTGTGTGTTACTTGTACTGTCATTTTTAGTGACTGCATCCTCATTGGTATGTCTTATTTACTGTAGTTTTCAGTGACAGTATCCTCACTGTGCATTTTATTTACTGTTTTTGGTGACTATATCCTTACTCCTGTGTGTTTTATTTACCATAGTTTATAATGACGATAACCTTGTGTGCATTATTTACTGTAGTTTATAGTGACTGTAACCTCATTTGTGTCTGACTTCCTTATTGTAGTTTTTCATGACTCTATCTTCAATAATGTGTGTTTTATTTACTGTAGTTTATAATAACTGTATCCTTATGCATGTGGTTATTTACTGTAGATTTTAGTGAGTGTGTCCTGACTGTTTGTGTTATTTCCAGTTTGTTTACTGACTGGATGCTCACTGGTGTTTGTTTCACTTTCAGCAGATTGTTTTTAGTGACAGGTTCTGGAATAGTGTGTATTTTATATCAAAATTGTTAGTGACTGGATACTCACTGGTCGGTGTTGTTTTATTTACTGTGGATTTATTCACTGGATCCTCAGGGTTGTTTGATTTGTTAAGTGTGTTTGGACCCTTACTGATGTGTGTTTATTTAGCGAAATGATGGTGATTGAATCCTCACCGGACAATGTTTTAGTTAACCTTGGTTTTAGTGACTGAATCCTCACTGGACAGTGCTTAATTTAGCATAGTATTTGGTGCCTGGATCCATCACCGTGGGTGCTTTGATTGTTATAGATTTTAATGACTGGGACTTAATTGTGTGCATTTTATTGACTGTAGCTCTTAGTGACCGGATTCTCACTGCTCTGTGTGCTTTTTTGAACCTTAATTCCTATTGACTGGATCTTCAACCGTATGTTTCTTCACTGTAGTTTTTAGTGACTGAATCTGGACTGGTGTATTTATTTTAACTGTAGAATGATTGACTGGATCCTCAATGGTTTTTTTAAAAAATGACTCTATGTTTTAGCGACTGGATCCTCACTATTAAGTGTTTTATTAGTTGAGGTTTTTGAGTGAGCCGATCCTCACTGGTATATACTGCATTTAGTGCAATGTACTGACTGGCCACTCACTAAGGTGCACTTCATTTATTGCAAATTAATATCTGTATCCTTGCTTGTTTCTGTTAACTTTAGGTCATTTATTGAACTGAACCATTGCAGATGAATGTTGTACTTACTGTAATTTCATAAAGAGAAATAAATTTGAGTTGGTTATATTACTGTAATATCTGAGAGATTGAGAATCAAAACTAACAATGTTTTACTGTAAATCAAACAGCTCTCTTGCCATCAAATTAAACTTAAAACCAAATACTGATTTGAAACATGTATTTACCCACTAGTTAGCCAGACTAGTTTATGTCGGTTTAGCTCAGCGGCTGGTTTGCAATGCAGAAATAAGCCAATAACTTCATTCATTTGCCATACTGGACAAGGTCAATGTGAAGGTCCTGCCTTCTCAGCTGTGCCAAAAAGGGTTACACCTGAAATGTTGACCTCTCCACCTCCTGATGCTGCCTGGCTTGCTGTGTTCTTCCAGCCTTCTTTGCCCTTCACCTGAGGCATGGTGACTCTCAGATTAAACTACCAGCAGAGGTAATTCTCTCTCATGAAAGAGTGGGTTTTTTCTTTACCTTAATCAGGCTCATTTGAGTGCTGGTCATTTGGATCCAATGTGATGAAAACTGGTTGAGCGTCTCACTTCATCAATCGCGACCAGGCTCCATCATTTTGCTGCACAACAACTGCTCTTGTGTTCGATCCTTCTAAGTCACTTGATTGGCCTTCAGGGTTGTTGATCAACTGTTGATTGGTCTGCTGTCTCCTGGGCATGTGACCAGTTGTTCGTTGGTCTATGTTCCACAGACCGAACTCCATGTTGTTCGTTTTCTCATGTGATCCTCTTAGTTGTTTTGTCATAAGATGTCTGGCCTTCTGTTTCATGTTGGTTCAAGGTCTTATTTGTTTATACTAGTGTGTGACTGCCCACGAGTCATCTGCAATAAACCACAACTAGGTCCTTCATCAATGAATTCTAATCCAGGGACCCAGTGATATGATTGAAATTCGTCACAGTTTAGTTACTGAATCTTTCTTGGCAATGTTACATTTACTGTACTTCAGCAAATAGATTCTCATTGATATAGTTTAGAGGCTGATTTCTTATGAATATGCGCTCAACTGACAGTAGTTTAGTGAATAGATGCTTACTTGGTTATGTTTACTGCAGTTTTGTGACTGAATCATGATGAGAGAGTGTGATATGTAACCTAAAAGCAAGATTGTCACCAGTTTGTTGTTTACTGTAATAATTATTTTTATAGTTTGGGACTAGATCCATATTTATGAGTGCTCTAATTATCAGTATTTATTGACTGGCAAATCACCAGTATGTGCTCTTTTTATTCATTCATGGGATATGGGCCTCATTAACTGGGAAAGCATTTATTGCCCATCCCGAATTGCCCTTGAGAAGGTGAGCTGCCTTCTTGAGACAATCCATTGGAAGATAACCTGTCAGGAAGGGAGTTGCAGGACTTTTAAACAGTGACAATGAAGGACAGAGGTACATTTCCAAATCAGGATGGTGACTGTCTATGAGGGCGTTTGCAGGTGATGGTGGTATTCCCGTGTCTCTGCTGCCCTTATCCTTCTAAATGGAAATTGTCTTGGGTTTGGAAGGTGTCTCTAAGGATGTTTGGTGAATTTCTGCAGTGTATCTTGTAGGTAGTACACACTGCTGCTACTGAGCATTGATGGTGGAGCGAGTGGATGTTTAAGATTTGGTGCCAATCAAGCAGACTGCTTTATCCTGGATGATGTCAAGCTGTCGAGTATTGTTGGAGCTGCACCCAACCAGGCAAGTGGGAAGCTTTTCATCATACTCCTGACTTACGCCTTGTGATGGTGGATGGTTTTGTGGAGTCCGGAAATGACTTATCCACAGCAAGGTTTGTATCCGGTAAACCTGCTCTGTAGTGACAGTATTGATATGACTGGGAGAAAGTGAGGACTGCAGATGAAGAGCATGGTGTTGGGAAAGCACAGCCCGCCAGGCAGACAACGTCCAAGAAGCAGGAGAGTCGACATTTCGGGCATAAGCCCTTCATCAGGAAATGACTGATCCAGTTCAGTGGTCAATGATAGTGTGGAAATTCAGTGATGGTAATGTCATAAAGTCATAAGAGATCTACAGCATATAAAAAGGCCCATTACCCCATCAAGTTGGCATTGGTCAAAAACAATCATTGAACTATTTTAATTCAATTTTCCAGCACTTGATGCTCTAGCATCACAAGTGTACACCTTAATACTTCTAAAATGTTACGATGAGGGCTTCCATCTCTCCTATCCTCATTCGCTGCAGTAATTCATTTCATCCCCAACACTACCACTCTTACAGGAGTTCCAGATTCCCACCACCCTCTGAGTGAAAACCTTTTTCCTCACATCCCCTTTCACCCTCCTGTCTTAAATCTATGCCCCCAGTTTATTTATCTTTCCACCAAGAGGAAAAGTTTCTTCCTGCCATGTCAAGGTGCAATGGTTAGGTTGTCTGCTATTGGGATGGTTGTTGCCTGGCCCTTGGATGGTGTATTTACTGATTCCTGAAGAAGGGCCTGTGCCCGAAACGTCGAATCTCCTGTTCCCTGGATGCTGCCTGACCTGCTGTGCTGTTCCAGCAATAAAGTTTCAACTTTGATTTCCAGCATCTGCAGACCTCACTTTCTCCTCGAAGATTTCAACCTTTCCTGAAGAAGGGCCTGTGCCCGAAACGTCGAATCTCCTGTTCCCTGGATGCTGCCTGACCTGCTGTGCTGTTCCAGCAATAAAGTTTCAACTTTGATCTCCAGCATCTGCAGACTTCACTTTCTCCTCCTAAATAATATTTGCCACTTGTCAGCTCAAGACTGGATATTATTCAGGAGAAAGTGAGGACTGCAGATGCTGGAGATCAGAGGTGAAAATGTGTTGCTGGAAAAGCGCAGCAGGTCAGGCAGCATCCAAGGAGCAGGAGAATCGACGTTTTGGGCATGAGCCCTTCTTCAGGAATTTAGTCAGGAATTATTCAGGAATTGCTGCATTTCAGCATAGACTTCTTCAGCATCTGAGAAGTCATGAATGATGCTGATCGTTGTGTAATCTGACCTTGTGATGGAGGGAAGATTATTGATGAAGCAGATGGAGGTGGTTTGGGTAAGGACACTACCCTGAGGAACTTCTGCAGAAATGAGATGATTGACCACCAATAAACACAATCATCTTCCTCTGTGCTAAGTATGACTCCAACCAGCAAACAATTTTCCCCCAACTGAGTGATGGAATGCTCACTGGTATTTTTGTAGTTTGTAAGTATATCCTATGTGAGTGTTATAGTTTCCATAGTTAATCACTGATGAACATTGTATTTACCATAGTTATTTTCTTATTATTGTGCTTTTTATACCTTGCTGTTTCCTGACTAAATTATCACCGATATACTTACTGTATTCATGATTCGGAGATGCCGGTGTTGGACCGGGGTGTACAAAGTTAAAAATCACACAACACCAGGTTATAGTCCAACAGGTTTAATTGGAAAGGTAAAAACAATGACTGCAGATGCTGGAAACCAGATTCTGGATCAATGGTGCTGGAAGAGCACAGCAATTCAGGCAGCATCGAGGAGCTTCAGCAAAATCTAAGCACACTAGCTTTCGGAGCGACGCTCCTTCATCAGGTGATTGTGATGAAGGAGTGTCGCTCCGAAAGCTAGTGTGCTTCCAATTAAACCTGTTGGACTATAACCTGGTGTTGTGTGATTTTTAACTTTATACTTACTGTAGTGTTGGAATAGGACTTCACCAGTACGTGTTATATTTGCTGTAGTTCAGCAACTGGATACTGACCATTCAGGTTTATATTGACAGTGGTTTAGTGACTTGCTGTTTATTAGTGCTTACATTTATTATAGTTAATTCATAACGTCCTCACTAGTGTGTGTTATATTTACACTGGTTTAATGATTAGATTCTGATTGGTGTTTTGTATTTACACTGTTTTAATTTAGATCATTATGTGTGACTTTTATGTTTGAAGAAAAAGCATTAGACTTGCATTTATGTAGCGGTTTTCACAATTCCCTGATGACTCAAAGGGCTGTGCCATCAATTAAGTCATTTTTCCAAGTAGGGTCATTGTTGTCATGAAGGAGACATGACAGCTGATTTGCAATAAACAAACTCTCACAATGGCAATTTAATAACAAACAGATAATCTGCCTTTGACATGTTGATATATATATTGTGGTTCAGCCAGTAGATCCTCAACTAGTATAACTAGGGTGGTTAATGACGGAGTGAAAATGAGTACTATAGATGCTGGAGATTAGAGTCAATATGAGAATGGTGCTGGAAAAGCACAGCAGGTCAGGCATCATCCGAGGAAAATTGACGTTTTGGGCAAAAGCCCTTCATCAGGAATGACTGAACCCATCCATAAATGTTGCGTTTTAATAATATACTGATTAGATCCTGACTGGTATATTATGTTTACTTTCCATTTGGTATTATTTATCAATTCGATTCAAAGGGAATGTTATGTTCGAGACTGAATTATTAGCGATTTGCATTATATTTATAGTACTTTAGTAATAGGAGTTTCATTGGTCCAAGATTCTTTCCTGCAGTTTAGAGACTGGATCCTCACTGGTCATTGCAATATTACAGCTCTTTAATGATAAAAATCTTACTGAAGTTTTATGACTGGAAACTCGCCGGTGTGCATTACATAAGTAATAGTTTAATGATAAGATTCTCTTTGGGATTACATTTACTGCAGTTTAGAGACCGGATCCTCACAACTAATAGCCAGTTGATGAAGGAGCAGAGCACAAGTCAATCTTTAATCATTTTAGTTTTATTCACAAAGTGAAACATTACAGTTCAAGTATTTATTCTACTCACCATCCCAGAGCCAATAAGTGTTGATTCATAGTCCATGTCAATCAGAACCTGAGAAGGTTTCATCGAGAATTTTTCTGAAACAGTGGGAGGTTGGGAAGTGGTGATGATCAAAGGAACCTAGGTGTCCCTGTTCTCTCTAAACATTAGCACGCAGGTGCTGAAAATAATTGGCCATGGTATGTTTTGATGTCCTTACCTAACATCAACCACAGAGAGATTGCAATAGAGGTTTACCAGATTAATACCTTGGATGGTGAAATCGTTTTGTGAGGAAATATTGAAGATACTAAATGAGTATTTTGCATCAGTGTTTACTGTGGAAAAGGGCATGGAAGATATAGAATGAAGGGAAATAGATGGTGACATCTTGAAAAATGTTCATATTACAGAGGAGGACATGCTGGATGTCTTGAAACGCATAAAAGTGGCTAAATACCCAGGACCTGATCAGGTGTACCCGAGAATTCTGGGAAGCTGATGAAGTGATTGCTGGGCCCCTTGCTGAGGTATTTGATTCATCGATAGTCACAGGTGAGGTGCCAGAAGACTGGAGGTTGGCAAACGTGGTGCCACTATTTAAGAAAGGTGGTAAGAATGAGCCAGGGAACTATAGACCGGTGAGCCTGACCTCGGTGGTGGGCAAGTTGTTGGAGGGAATTCTGAGGGACAGGATGTACATGTATTTGGAAAGGAAAGAACTGATTATGGATAGTCAACATGGCTTTGTGCATGGGAAATCATGTCTCACAAACTTGATTGCGTTTTTTTTGAAGAATTAACAAAGAGGACTGATGAGGGCAGAGAGGTAGATGTGGTCTATGTGGCCTTCAGTAAGGCGTTCGACAAGATTCCCCATGGGAGACTACTTAGCAAGGTTAGATCGCAAGGAATACAGGGAGAACTAGCCATTTTGATACAGAACTGGCTCAAAGGTAGAAGACAGAGGGTGATGGTGGAGGGATGTTTTTCAGATTGGAGGCCAGTGACCAGTGGAATGCCACAAGAATCAATGCTGGGTCCTCTACTTTTTGTCATTTATATAAATGATTTGGATATGAGCTCAAGCGGTATAGTTAATAAGTTTGCAGATGACACCAAAATTGGAGGTGGACAGCGAAGGAGGTTACCTCAGACTACAATAGGATCTTGATCAGATGAGCCAATGGGCTGAGAAGTGGCAGATGGAGTTAATTCTGATAGATGCGAGGTGCTGCATTTTGGGAAAGCAAATCCTAGCAGGACTTATACACTTAATGGTAAGGTCCTAGGGAGTGTTGCTGAACAAAGAGACCTTGGAGTGCAGGTTCATAGCTCCTTGAAAGTAGAGTTGCAGGTAGATAGGATAGTGAAGAAGGTATTTGGTATGCTTTCCTTTATTAGTCAGAGCATTGAATACAGGAGTTGGGAGGTCATGCTGCGGTTGTACAGGATATTGGTTAAGTCACTTTTGGAATATTGCGTGCAATTCTGGTCTCCCTCCTATCGGAAGGATGTTGTGAAAATTGAAAGGATTCAGAAAAGATTTACAAAGATGTTGCCAGGGTTGGAGGATTTGAGCTATATGGAGAGGCTGAACAGGCTGTGGCTGTTTTCCCTGGAGCGTCAGAAGCTGAGGGGTGACTTTATAAAGGGTTAAAAAATCATGAGGGGCATAGATAGAGTAAATAGACAAGGTCTTTTCCCTGGAGTGGGGGAGTTCAGGACTAGAAGGCATAGGTTTAGGGTGAGAGGGGAAAGATATAAAAGAGACCTAAGGGGCAACTTTTTCACGCAGAGGGTGGTGTGTGTATGGAATGAGCTGCCAGAGGATGTGGTGGAGGCTGGTACAACTGCAACATTTAAAAGGCATCTGGATGGGTATATGAATAGGAAAGGTTTGGAGGGATATGGGCCGGGTGCTGGCAGGTGGGACTGTATTGCGTTGGGATATCTGGTTGGCATGGACAGGTTGGATCGAAGGGTCAGTTTCCGTGCTGTACATCTCTATGACTCTAAATGAGAGGTGATCCTATTGAAACTTACAAATTTTGTACAGGGCATGGCAGGATAGATGTGAACAGTTATTTCCCCTGGCTGGTGAGTCAAGAACCTGGGGACAAGGGTAGATGTGAACAAGATAAGGGATAGACCATTTCAGATTGAAATTAGGAGAAATTTCTTCATCCAGAGAATGGTGAATATCTGGGTTTCCTTTACGTGACAGGAGTCAGATTTCTGAAGACTGATGACATCAGCCAAGACCTGTTTGAGGAGCAAATTCAACAAACTCATTAGCCTACT
Organism: Chiloscyllium plagiosum; assembly: GCF_004010195.1. Taxonomy (NCBI): domain Eukaryota; kingdom Metazoa; phylum Chordata; class Chondrichthyes; order Orectolobiformes; family Hemiscylliidae; genus Chiloscyllium; species Chiloscyllium plagiosum. Next base: position 774,165 of record NC_057746.1, read on the forward strand.
ATGTACTCAATTGTGTTTAAATCATTTAGACTTACTGCAGTTTGTGACAAGATCCTCACCCTTGTGTGCTACAGTTACTGTAATTTAGGGATCCAAGTGTAATTCCTAAGTGTTATATTTACTCTCGGGAGTGAGTTCTCAGCTGATTGTGTGCTAATTTACTCCAGTTTAGTGACTGGTGTGAGTTATGATATTTTAGTGACTGGATTCTCACTTCTTTGTCTCTAGGCTTCTCCCATTTTGTTTGAGGTCACCACAATGCTGGTTAATCAAGCTTCGCTATATCCTCCTATTGGCCACCCATTCCTCTTCCAATCCCACTGCATTTAAATCTCTCATCCCTATAACCTTCCATTAGGGCTTAGGCCTTCCTCTTCTCCCTCCTTGCAGTTCTGTCTTCATCATTAAACTTCCCACATGCTCTCTCTGTCTCTCTCTCACACTGTAATGAATGACCACACCATTTCAATTTTTTTTCTGCTACTATCTTCAATGGTCCCACAATCTTCACTAAAAACCTGAGGTGCTAGTTCCTAATTTTGATGCTTTGCTGGAGAAGGTTATATTTATTGTATTTTACAGACTGAATCCTCAATGGTGTAGCTTATATGACACTAAATTGACATAGAATTTTACAGCACTAAAGTGTTTCACTTATATCATCAAGTATCTATCAACGCCAATCCCACTTTCCAACATTAGCCTTGTATGCTATGGCATTTCAGTTTGTAATTTAAATACTTCTTAAGTATAGCGGGTGTTCCTGCCCCCACCACACTTTCAGGCAGGGAGTTTTAGATAGACCCTTTGGGTGAAACTTTTCTTCCTCAAATCCCTTGTAAAGCTCCTGTCCTTACCTCAAATCCATTCGTCCCTGTTGTTGATCCCTCTATTGACATGAAAAGTTTCTTCTTTTCTACCCTAATGTCCCTCAATGGTGTATACCTCAATCAGATTCCACCTCCTCAGCCATCTCTGTTTTGAAGCAAATGCCACCCTATCCCGTCTCTCTTCCTAGCTGAGTTGATCCAGCCCAGGAAACATCCTGGTGAATCTCTTCCGTTCACACATTAGCCATGACCTCCTTCCCATAGGGAGGTAGCCAGAACTGCACATAGCAATCCAGCTGTAGCCTAACCAACATTTTATACAGCTCCTTCATAGTCTCTCTGTACTTGTATTCAAAGCTTTGACTAAAAAAGATCAGTATCCCTTATAACTTTTTAGCTACCTTATCTAGCTGTCTTGCTGCCTTCAAGGATCTATGGACATACATATGAAGGTCCCTCTGATCCTCTGCACTTCACAGTGTCCTAGCATTCATTGTGTATTTCTTTGTCCTGTCGTATCTCCAAACATTCATCATCTCACACTTGTCAGATTTAAATTTGATTTGCCTTCATTCTGTCTATCTGACCAAGCTGTCGTGTGTCATGAGGGTTGTAATCACCGCTGTTACGTGACTGGATAATCATTGGTGAATAATGTTTGTTATAGTTTAGTGACTAGAAGATTATAAGATGTTATATTCACTGTAGTTTAATGACTAAATAAACATTACAGTGTCTTATTGGCTGGTTTTGTGATTCGATAAGCACTGACGTGTTATATTCACTGTAAATTAGTGACTGCATAATCACTGGCATACGGTTCATTTACTGCATTTTAGTACCTGACTTCTCATGGATCTGTTGTATTTTTTTGTGCTTGTTGAATTGGTCCTTTAACAGTGGTTTGGAGATTAAATCTTCATGCATGTGCTTTATATTTATTTACTTTGCTGACTATACCCTCATGGGTGACTGTTTTTTTTGCTGTAATTGAGTGAATGGATCCTCACTGATATGTGACTATATCTTCACTATAGCATATTATATTTACTGTCTAGTGACTAGAGCATCACTGTGTTATGTTATAAATACTGTACTTGAGAGATTGTGTCTTCGGTCATCATACTTTGCAAGTAGAATTTCAATAATACAATATTTTGTTATAAAAAATGTTATTGACTGTCTCTGCACTTATAACATTCATTTAATCTGGTGATTAGACACTCACTGAATGTAATTATTTGGTATAATTTATTGATTAAACATGTTACTTGCATTATAATTTACTGATTAAGTCCTTGCTACTATGTGATATGTTAATTATAATACTGGGATGGGTTATTGACTTAAATAGAGTAGGGAAAATATTCGTAGCTCAGCATGTTCATTTGTGTCATTTTGTGCTGGTACAGTTATCTCTTTTTCTTCGTTTGGAACATATTTCCTTCTATTTGAAGAGGTTGTGTTCAAGGGACTAACAATTCCATATAATCAGGGTGTGAACATTCATTCTTTGAGACATGACTCCAAAATGAAGGATTTATGGGAAAGCAGGATAATAGAATTTAATGTCAAAGAATTTTCTTGTAGTGGCGAAGCAGACTTAGAGTCATAGATTTGAGTGGCACTGGAAAAGCACAGCAGGTCAGACAGCATCCAAGGAGCAGGAAAATCAACGTTTTGTGCAAAAGCAAGGGCTTTTGCCCAAAACGTCAATTTTCCTGCTCCTTGGATGCTGCCTGACCTGTGCTTTTCCAATGCCACTCTAATCTAGACTGATTTCCAGTATCTGCAGTCTCATTTTTGCTTAGAGTCATAGAGCTATACAGCATAGAAACGGACACTTCGGTCCAACTCGTCCATTCTGAGCAGATATCTTAAATTAATCTAGTACCATTTACCTGCATTTGACCTTGCTTATTCATATACCCATCTAGATGCTTTTTAAATTGTACATGTCTCGACCACCTCCGCTGGCAGCTCATTCCATACACACACCATCCTCCGTGTGAAAGAGTTGCTCTTCAGGTCCCTTTCAAATCTTTCCCTTCTCACCTTAAAACCTATACCGTTTAATTTTGGTCTCCCATATCCAGGAAAAAAGAGTAGACCAAATTGTCTACTCTTGCTTTGATATGTCATCATCAAATGGTATCTACCCTCGACTATTGTTAAAGTTTCAAAATCACTATTGCATAATGACTAACAGCAAATTTGATTCCTCAATTACATATAGCCCAAATCACTGGACATTACCTGTTTCCCTGACTTAATGTTGCAAAGGAGCAGTGTGATGTTGCCCAAGAACTGGATCCAAGAGATACCCTCAGCATTGTCTAATAGTTTCTCACCATAGAAACATTGTTTCCTGATTGTATCCTGATTTCTGCTATCCAGAGATTCAGGTTTACTTTTAATTGCATTCCTTTCATGCCAATTAACGATTTTGGTTACAATTCTGCATTTAAAGTGCCTTCCTACATCTTGAGATGGTTTAGGTGCTGACTTGTTCAATCTTTTAGTGCGTTGTCAGATATTTCTGGGCAAATGCTGTAGTGACTAAGATGGGTAAGGACGCCTTTCATCTGCTGTGTGCACTCTTAAGGAAAGGGATGGGAGAGGAGGGGAAAAATTACATGTAGCTTTGCAATGCATCTGATAAGAGTGTAACTTGTGATTTTGGATTACACAATGAACAAGCAGAAAGAGGAACTAAGTTCAGCCTGAAGCTCAACGCAGAAACAAAGGTGGAAAGAATCTCGCAATAAAGGCGGGGGAAGGGTGCTAATGCGCACGCGCACGGCGAGACGGTGCCCATCCCCCACTCTCTGCACATGCGCAGACCGCCCTCCAGCGGGACCACGCCGACATTAACCCGAAGCCGCCATCACAGTCGAGACACCCGAGAGGGTTAAAGAACACGAAAGGGGAGCCTGCTGCGGACTCGGTACTCACGGGAGTCGATGCACCGTAGCGCCAATGCTGCATTTCGAGGAAAGAAGGCTGGAAAGCGGTGGCCGTCGAGCGAGAAAAAAGTGTTTGAAAGCCGGTGGCGCGTCACGTGACCGCGGGGCGTCCAATGGGCGGGCGCCCGCGGGGCGAGCGCTGACGTAGCCGGAGATTTTCTTTGTTAACATTTGGTGGAAAATGGAGGGCAAAAGGCGGTTAAAAGCGGGCGGCCGGAGCCAGGTTCGACGCAAGGGATGGAGGAGGACGCGGCCGAGGCTTTGGGAGATCGGATAGCGGGCGAAAGGTGAGAAATGGGCTCGATTTTGGTGCAAGTTGTCGGCGAGGGGAGGCTGCGGGGTCATGTGACCGGCCGTAGCCAATTAGCCGTCGAGCTGCTGGAGCGGCAGCCGTTAGGAAATGGAAGCTGAAGGAAAATTTCAAATTCAATTCCAAATTCCTCAGATCTTAACGGAATTTAACGGCGACGTTAAAAATACACACTTCACCGACCTTTAGGAAAACCACCATCCTTGGGGAAGGGGGAATTGCAAAGTTAAATAAACCTTTGTTAGATTGCCTTGCTTGTAGGTAGTCTTTCTATTACTAACAGGAAAAATAGGGGCCAAAGCCAGTTTCTTTTCTAAAAAAAAAAGTGGTCAGGTTGGAAATTTGGCTTTGAAAGCATAGTCATTTTTAAGCGAGCAAGTTCGTAAGCTTTTTCTCAAGTTGCCTGGTTCAGGGATGGATTGGAAAAACCAGGGGGCGAGCAATAGGCTTTTTAACCAATTTTCCAAAATATTTTCTCCCATTTTAGTACGCCCACTGTTTGAGTTTGTGTGTTTCATTTTGTTGAGGTGACTTGGTTTTGAAGTGCTGGTTGATTTGGGAGTTGTCTTTTTGGAGGCTGTGGGGGGAGGGTGGGGTGGTGGTGGTGGTGATGGAGGGGGATTACGTGTTCCATCTCCGTCTGTCTGTCTCTCCCTCCCTCCCCCGCCACACACACACACACGGCGTCCCGCAGATTGGCTCCTCTCTGAAAAGATAGGGAGCTGTAGGATGAGGTAGCTGCATCAGAGGGAGGGCTTGGGCTGATTGCGACACACACACACATTCCCTCTCTCTCCCCAGTGCCAGCTCTGTTGTCCTCCCGTTCAGCTGGTTTTTATTTTTTTTTGCTGTGTAATGTTCCCAAAGATGGCGGCGCGCCCTTGTTTCTGTCTGTCACCCCCCCCCCCCTCCCGAGGCCTGGCGTGATCATGGGACCGACGCTGTGTCATTATACCCCGACCATCCTGTCTGTTTACACCCCCTCACTCCTATAGGGTGTGTTGGACCGGGAAGGGGATGTCCAATCCCTTTTAAATAGACAATCTGTTTACCCCATTCCTTCCAGAAGCTGTAAGAGACGAGGCAGTGTAGTGGGTGGGGACGGAGTGGGGGAGGGGAGCTGACACTCCATGTTAATCAGACCCATGGAGGGAGTGCCTTATCGGCACACTGGGAGGTATTGTTCCCGGCATAGGTATCGTGTTAGTGTCTGGGAGGCTGGATTTGTACCCTTGGTGCAGTGTTCCTTGTCCCCCACTCCATCCAGGGTGTAACGTGTGTCAATGTTCCCTCCCTGTTGTGTAATGGCTGACTTGTCCTTTCTTTCCCCCTCGGCTGAGGGCCGCCACCGGCCCAGCCGCGTGACTCGACCGTACGGTCCAATGACAGCGCGCTCGGCGCAGGGCGCCGTGCTCACGTGTTGCCGCTCGGCCAATGGCGGGCGGCGGCGTGTGACTGGCGGGCGGGCCGCTGGCTGGAGTCGGCCAATGGGCAGCGGCTGCCGGGCGGTGGGCGGTATAAAAGGGCGGGCTCGCAGCGTCGCGGCGCCATTTGCTTTTGCCGAAACCGGAGAGGGAGAGACGTGGGGAGAGAACCGAGTGGACGCGCAATCAGGCGGCATCTGATGGAAACGGCCACTCATCCGGGGCTCGACAGGTACGGGAGAGCGGTGCAGGACCTCGGCCGTATAACGGAAGCAGTATTGAAGAGAAATGCAAGGGCAAGCAGGCAGAAAATCCCGGAGGCGGAGAGAGAGAGAGTGCCCAGGGAGCAGGAGCAGGCCCGGCAGCCGGGGCCGCCATTTTCTGCCATTCACAAACAGTATACATACAGTACACATCCGGGCTGGGATGCAGGGAAGCGGGGGTCACGACCGGGAGGGTGGGGAGCGACCTCCAAATTAATAAATTATAAATCCTTTACAAAACTATTTAGGCTTATCTGCCCCCAAATTTATTATTGCTCCATTTTGCAGCTGTGGGTTTTCTTTTATTTTTAATCACACTTTCAAATTTTTGCTCTCACTTGGCAATGCAGCTTGTATTATATCTACATTTGAAGGATGCCTCAACTACGTTTTACAGAATAACAGCGATTCAAAGAATCTGCAATCCTCGTGCTTTTTTTGCGTTTAAGTCCTGGGATCTGAATGAACTACTGGGAATCTGTCGTCATTGTCATATTTTTGCCTATCTCAATTAAAGTGTTGGAATACTTAATGATATTTATTTTGTGGAATAGCCTTACTTTAAACAGAACAAAGGAAATCGCGTTTAATATTTGTAACATCTGCCTTTAGGCCCTCTTATTCCTGAACGTGGATATTTTTCAGATCAGATTCTAACAACTTGATGAGAAAATAGTTTGTTTAATCTCAAGGTGCTCAGCATGATACATTTTTGTCACAAGTGCACATGGTTCAAGTACACATCACTTGTCATTTTAAATGAAGGGACTGATGCAAGGCGATCTTTCATAGTGTGCTGTATTACTCAGTATTCGATTATTTCCACTGTACTAATTATCTACCTCTAAATTAAAAATTACCAAACTGGCTTGTTGAGCTGTTTCATTTTTATTTCTTTTAAATTTCAGTACTCTGTCATGTATGTATTTGTACAGTTTGTAATCTTTGGCTGCAGTGCAGATTGATTTCGGTAAGCAGGTTTTTTAGATAATCAAAACAATTGTAAGTGTTTTTGAGGAAAAGAGGGAGGGGCTCCCGGACAAAGTAGCCATGTGGAAACGTATCTGATGTCACTTGCAGCAGAGTGGGCGTGTGTGGCAGAACATTTAAATGAGGTTGTCATGGGGTGCTTTATTGCCTGCATCCTACCTGTGTATTTGATCATTTAGTAAAGTGGGGGTGTCTTTATTGTTTGAATATTATGCACTTTTATCCATGGTTTATATCCACTTTAAATTGTAGGCAAGCAAGAAATAGTGGTTTGTACAAGTGGGCAGCAAGTAATCTTCATTGGAAGATTAGCCTGTTTATTTGCTACGTTCTTAAGCAAATATCATCTTGATTTTTATTTTTTTTTGTTCTGCCAGAAGTGTGAGGAATAGATAGCCACCAACGTCTTTATCTTTCCTCTGTTCTGTTTGAAAGTAATCTTTTTTTAATTTTTACCCACATATGCCAAAATAAGCAGTATAGTTTTGGCTTGAGGTGTGTATTTCATCCTGCCAAATTAAGGGTTGGGTAATTCACACTAAAGTTAGTAATATGGGGAAGTTTATTTTTAATTAGTTTAATTCATTCATAACAAGGTCTCCATTTTCTGCAGTGATTTGTATTTTCTAAATGTTTCATACCTATAACCTTTTCGTAATTTTCTTTGCAGTCTGTTCAGCTTTAACTTGAAGGGGTATACATTTTATTATTTGTTTGTCTGTTATTGAATGTTAATTGTTTGTTCCTAGGTCAACCTCTGACACAATATTGTAATTCTGTATTTGTGCTTTAGTAATCACAATGGATTAGCCCAAGCAGCAACTTGGTAGGTGTGGCAGCATCTATGGAAAGAGAAACAAACTTGATGTCTTGAGTCCATTGAAGAATCGTTGGATTCCGAGCGTTAATTTTGTTTCTGCCTTCACCGATTTGTTGCCAGACTTAGCAAGTTTGTTTTTACTTTGGATTTCCAACATTTGCAGTATTTTATTTTTAATTTTTTTTAGCCCAAGGAGCACATGTCTTAGGAATGGATTCTGTCAAGTCTTATTTTCTTATGCTGATGTGAGAAGCAGTAAAGGCACAGTCAAGATATTGAGTGAGTGTCCATGTCAGACTTTCAGTGTTCAAATTTAAAAAACAAGTTAAATCCTTACCCCCCCCCCCCCTCCTCTCAAAACATGAACTGTAGATTCTTATAGCTTGGGTTTTGCCATGTCTGATTTCAATACTGAATAAATAGACGTTAATCTTCCATAAAGGAAGATAGGCTTTCATTCAAGGATTTTGTAGCAGAAGGAACTGATTTTTTTTTTGTCATTATTGACTCCACTATTGTCTGTTTCTGTGGATGAGCAACCTTTTTTATATTTCCTAAAGTGGTTGCCTTGGTTAAAAAGCTGCTGTGCTTTGCCATTAAGTTTGCAAGTGATTCTTTGTATTTCATTTCAAAGGAGTTCTAGTATTGTTAGCTGGTAAGACGAAACAGGTGGTCTTGCCAACCTTACTGAGGAATAAGATGCAACGTAAGACTCCAGTCACTGCTGTGATGTGCATCTTGTGTGATTTGCGTGAACGAACTGCAGGAAACATGTTGCATCCTTCACTAGAAGGGAGGAAAGTTATTGTAATAAGAGAAAATGTCTTGATTCACCATGCAAAATATTAAGTTGGGTTAGTTTAATATAGCAGTGACTTCATAAGTAGATTGTACTAATCAGTGGGTGCATTGTTTCACTGGCCACTGATGTGACCATGAACTAATGTTCATATAGCACTGAGTAAGTGATGTTTCTGATTAGGTAAAAACAAGGACTGCAGATGCTGGAAACCAGATTCTGGATTAGAGTGGTGCTGGAAAAGCACAGCAGTTCAGACAGCATCCGAGGAGCAGGAAAATCGACGTTTCTAGCATTCCTGATGAAGGGCTTTTGCCCGAAATGTTGATTTTCCTGCTCCTCGGGTGCTGTCTGAACTGCTGTGCTTTTCCAGCACCACACTAATCCAGATGTTTCTCATTAGAGCATCCTGATTTAAGAAAGCTAGTGTTTCATGTATTTGTAATACAGTATTTTCAGGCTGCTTTATAACTACTGGATATTGGCTGCAAAAATATTTGAACTTCTCACCACACACAGAATAGCTGCTTTGTTGAAGGTGAACTGTTGACCATGTCCTAATTCTAGAGTGCCCATTTAAGGTTCTTTACTTGCTGATTGTTAGCGGATAGTGATTTGATGCTAGAAGCTTGTGCTTTCTCTGTATGCACTGCATTTTGATCATATAGCAAAGTTGGAACTGTTCACTTTAGAATGCCACAGTTCATACTGAGTTATTGTGCTGTTCTTTCAGGCTACAATTTTTGCTTTGGAATTCAGCATTTAAAAATGGATGGAATCCAGTTTTCTTTTGACTCATTCCCAAGTGTTTTTAAGCATGGAATATTTTGACTGCAGTAATGAGTCATCCATGTATTATTATAAGGTATTGATCAGTTTTGTGAAGAATTCATGAGCTTTTTTCCCCCCTTTATTCCTGCATTAAAAGACCTAATGTGGGAATTTTAATTGATATACATTGAAGTTATCCCAACGGCACTTCTTAAAAATAGAAAATGTGGTCTGTGTAAGTAATCAGATTGTCAAAAGTGCAACTGTTGGGTATTTCCATTTTGAGTAACTTGTCAAATAACAATGTTAGAACGTGTTGACCGTTTAGAGTAAGGAGAGAGTGATGGATATGAGGAAGCAAAAGAGGACTTTTATTTTGGAGTTATTTCCCTATCAAGGGCTCAGTTTGTTGAGTATTTTGAGTTTAGGGCATGTTTTGCCTGTTAACCTTTCTTGGACTGAGAGTAAGTAACACACTAAACTCTGCTTTGTCGTGTAAATTCTGTTTTCTTTGAGATTCATGGAGTCTTGAAATACCAGATTATCTGTGGATTTGAAGATGCTTGGTGACCTGGTCCCAATAAGTCATATTCTTTTGACTGTCTCCAGTTTATTCAAGGTGGTCATGTTGGCCCATTGCTGGATTAGAGTCCTGATTTCAAAAGTGACAAAACTCTGCTGTTTTTCAAAAAGGTGTTTGAATATTCTGTTTTTTTTTGTTTCTTATAGCAAACTTTCCCATGATGAACTTAGAATTATCAGAACTGACCAGTACTGACGGCAGAGAAGACTATCTACAGCCAGGCCTTTATGTAGTTGCCTCTCTGTAGTGATCCTCAAATTCAAGCAACTGTTAGCCTGATTCCTAGTGGTTGGTATTTTTTATTTTATTTTATTATTTTTGCTCCAGTACAACTGAGTCAGGTTAGAGAAGTAGTTCCCAAGAGGCTGATAGCAATAACACTGGGAATGATGTTTTGGATTGATTGTGATACTGGGTTTTTTTTTGTGGTTATGGTTGACATGGCATTTTGTGTTCTGGTGCAATGTGCAGTGTAGATGTGGTATTTAAGCAGCATGGGAGGAGGGATAGTCTGGTTTGAACAGCCTTTTGAATATTATCCTTGTGGAATAAGTATACCTTTTTAGAGTCTGGGTGAAAATTGCATGATTTTATAAAGATGTTAAAACTGCATTTCAGTATTTAATGCAGTGAATATTGAACTGTTTTCCTTCTATATTTATTGAAGGTTGCAGGGGGACGCTGGTAATGGGATAACTGGGCTGTCTGCTGATCCAGGGTCTGGGAAGCGCATCCGCAAGCCGTCTATGCTGTATGAAGATTTTGAGAGTCCCACAATGTCTACTTCAATTCATTCTCAGAACAATTTTGTAATTAGTCCTCCTCCACCTGAGGTATCCAACCCTAAGAAACCTGGCCGAGTGACTAACCAGGTTCAGTACATGCAGAAAGTGCTGATGAAAGCCCTTTGGAAACACCAGTTTGCGTGGCCGTTCTATCAACCAGTGGATGCAGTGAAACTCAGTCTCCCGGTGAGTGCAAATACCTAGAGGGCAAGTTGTAACATGCCAAAGTTTTGGCATCTTAATTGCTATCTAATGGATTAATAATGTTTTGATACGTGGGGGTTTGTGAATACTGCACTTCAGAGAATGAAGTGACAATGAAAATTCTTGAAACGTTGCTCCCAAAGTGAGACAACAAAGTTAGACAAATGATTTTTCTGTACTGGGTGTATTAAGTGGTTCTCGAGGCCCTAGTTCCAAGCAAGTGTTTTTCTAATTCAAGCTAGAAATTAAATTGATGTGAAATATTTTATGCTTCAATTTTGTAACACTTTTCAGTACACAAGATGAAGTAGTTGTTGTAGATTTTCTTTGTCTCTTACTAAGGCAGGGATTTCTCTGCTTTGTGTAGTAAACTTGAGCAGTGGTACTTCTATGAGGAATGAAAGGCCTCATGGCTTGTCACTTTATGATGATTGTATGTTTGTCAGATGACTAGCTGCCGCCTTGTATTTTCTCTAACTGTTGGTTACAGGGAGATGGAATGTGGTTATACTATCAGTTTTGAAAGGATCTGCATTTGTGGACAACATGTAGCTTAGAAATACTTTTTGGAGTGGTATTTATGTTGGAAGCTGGTAAACAGATTGTTTCATCTGTTTTTAAAAATGACTGCCAATTTGGAACATTGTGTGTCAGTGCCCCAAATTTCAACCAATTTTGTGTCTGACAAGTCTTTCAATTTTAGGTAACTCTTTTCAAGAGATTAAACAGGAGATTAATATTTTTGTGAGATTTTGTTTGTAAGAAAAGTGACAGTCATTTGCAACAGACAACCTTGCAAAAAAAAATCTGCTTGAGGCTATTTGACCCATGCTGATGATGTTGACTGATAAGTGGTGATGGGGAGGTTGGAAGCACTTCCATTCTGATTAGAAAAAGCATGCTGATTAGAAAAAGCACCCCGATGACTTCCATGTGCTTGGAACAGTCCTTTTTGAAAGTATGGCACTTGAAGTGTCAGCTTTGGTAACGTGCTAATACTAGAGTTAGATAGGCACTTGAAATAGCAGGAATAGCTTGCTTTTTTTTTAAAAACTTAACTAGGATTTACAAATTTGCATGTTGATGGGTTACTGTATCTTGTGATTTGAATAGAGCTGCTCATTTTGCCAACTTGTCATCTTTTGATCTTGTGTTTATACAATATATCTTGACAGCATTCTCTGGAAGCACTTTATTAAGCCTTATTCTGTTACAGGATTACCATAAAATAATCAAGCAGCCAATGGACATGGGCACTATTAAGAAGCGTTTAGAAAATAATTATTACTGGAGTGCCAGTGAGTGCATGCAGGACTTCAACACAATGTTCACTAACTGTTATATTTACAACAAGGTAAATTTGTTTTTGTTCATTGGTGCTCTGTTAACCCACCTGCTTTTTTCAGCATTCTGATTAGTTTAATTATTCAAAAGCATGGCTATATAACTTTCCTTGATGTAATTATTTGACTTTAACAGCCTACAGATGATATTGTGTTGATGGCTCAGACTCTGGAAAAGCTTTTCCTGCAGAAGGTGGCGCAGATGCCCCAGGAGGAAGTGGAATTAACACCTGCACCAAAATCCAAGCAGTCAAAGGGTCGTAAAACAGGAGGTACGATCCACAGTATGCTAGATTGGAGGGATATCATCTTTTTAGTGCACAAATTGATTACTTAGGCTATATCCCCACTAAGTGAGTTCTTAGCAAACAGAATTCCCATCAAGATGTAGAATTTGTTAGTATTTGTGGTCAGAATGATTTTTAAGTTTGAAAATTGGTTGGGTTGACCTACTTCTATCTATGTGAAGGTGAGTTTTGCAATATTAGTGAAGTGGATGAAGAATATTATGAACATTTTAACTGCACAGTTTCTGACCACCACCATAAACTATGAACAAAAGGAAAAGTTTTTATTCATCCTGGAAGGAATTAAATCTTTACCACAATTTTGAAAGTAGAATTGTGGCCCTTTTGAGCAGAATGGTGACTTTTGCCTTCCTACCGGGACATCTTTGTCACCCACTCTGTTAAACATCCAGACAACAGTCATTGAAATGTGAGCACTTTCATTATTGCAGGGCCAAATCCAGGAATTATTTGCCTAATGGTGCAGTGTCCGAACCAAAACAAATAGGTTACTGTGGTTGAAGCCTATTTATCCCATCACCTAGCAGGTAGTGGTAGGTCACCATTTGATGCCAAATTGGCAAAACCCACACAGGATGAAAGAATGTCAAGTCCCCATTATCTGAAATTTTTATGTAACCTGGAATTACTCTCTCTGGGAACTGATTTTGGTTGCCTTTCTCTCCTTTTGGATCAAACCTTGCTGACTGTATTTGAACAGTCTTGGCTGCAACTGGTACATTCACATAACTCCATTCCTAGTGTGCATAGATATTGCATTTAAATGCCTCCATTTTAAAAAAAAATCGGCTTATGGTTTGATCACCATTTTATTTATATCATAATTTTACATTGCTGTTAATGAGAATGGAGAGGTTTTTTTAATGCTGCACCATTTTATGATGATTCCATGCGTGTCAAATGATCCTAGTAATTGTCTAGTACCTGGCATCTTGCTGACGTTTTGTCTGTGAGTAATGTTGGTCACTAGACGATTCTGGGAACATGATCATGCTATTCACTTCTGAAAATGGTTGCTGTAGAGATAAGACTTGGAAGTGGCAAGATGACTTATATCTTTGGGCAGGGCATAATCTTCCTTGCGTCTAATTTTGTATGGCTGCAGCAAGATAGAAACTCTCCTCTTTAGTGCTAATGGGTTCTTTTTCACAGGGGTGCCCTCAGTCCCAGGAGGAGTGACTGTGTCTCAGGTCCCAATGGTGTCATCTGTGTCTCAACCAACAGCCTACTCTCCTCCGACACCAGAAGTGCCCACACCTATTCTTGATGTGTCTCAGACGTCTGTCATCTCTACACCAATTATGCATAAGCCCTCACATTCTCCCCCTCAGTCGGTACTCTCAGTACCACCCCCTGCACAGCCTGTCACCAAGGTAAGCCAGACTATGAAAGAATACCTGCAAATTAGATTGGTCGTTTAGGACTGCTGTTACATATTTATACACTTTAAATTTTCTTACAGTATGGGTATGCCTTATGGCTTTGTGTATCTAAATCTTTTGCTTCTAATCAAAACTAGGAGTTTTTTGTAGTGTACTTAAATTCTGTAACTACAAACCAAGTGCTGAAGCAACATGGAGTCTGATAGCATCCGTGGATTTGGAAACACTTAATGTCCCACTGTGGAGAGCTTAACCAGGAGAAATCTTCTTTCTTAAAGAAGGCAGTGTGAGTGCATTCACTGTTCCTCTCCCTGACTGAATATACCAGTAACTGAAATTAGCCACTTACATTGGAAGTGTCACAGCTAGGTCTTGTTCCAAAACAGCTCTTTCAGTCTTCCTTTTTGATTTTAAGTGAAGAGGGGAGAATTCCAGTGCAGACGACTAACCACTATTAAGGAACCTTGAGCTGCTATTTGGAGTGTGGAGGAATCTTGGCCGTCTGGCAACACAATTTCTTGATCTGCATGATGGAGGGGTTGTGGATCTCTGAGGAGCAGGGATCCTCAAGGCCAAGGTGAATTGAGATTTCCACCCTCAGTAGTTCAGTTGCTGTGCACTCACTTATGTTCTCACATCGCTGAACCTGATACCATGTTGCTCAGATTTCTGTATTTTGTTTGCGTTTGGGCTGAGGACTTCATGTTAAATGTGAGTAAACAGAAAATAGTTGTTATTTACTGGGGTGGTTCTGATAGATTGAAGTAGTATTGGAACTTTGAATGATTAGACCGTTTTAATTTCTCATTGCATTATTTCAAAAATGTATTAGCAATGCGTTTCTAAGGTAGTGATTCTAGTCCATGGGTGGTTTCAGGAGTAACTGTACTCCTAATATGTGCTGAGTGGGAGAAGGCACAAGGCTGCTATGGCTGACAATGAATGTGTTCAGTAATCAGGGTTGTGTTATGGATGCCTGTTATCTACTTGGCTCTAATTGTCTTGTATTTGAACCTGCTTAAATGCTAATGGAATAGAATTGCTGTCTTTTTAATTGGCGTCAGTGTAATTCTTTTCAACATGACTCAAGCAGTGTGTTTCGACAAGCTTCCAGTTGGTCCGATAAGTTTTACCTCTTCTGCCTGCCCTGTCCCATCTAAAAAGCTGGATGTTTAGTGTAGCTCCATTGTTTAAATATAGCTGACAACAGGTTTCTGAAACATTAATGCTACTTAGGTAGGTCTGTCTGTTGTAATGTCGCCATCATCCTAACAGACCTTGGGACTGCTTTTCTGGTTAGAGACAACTGGTGATGGTTTAACCTGAAGGACACCATGCTTCAGGCAAGAGGGGAGGTTGAGAAAATAAGCCTTCACAGTATTCCCAACCAGTGTGGAAATTGAAACCATGAAGTTAGCACCATTTGGTGCCACAATCCAACCATCTAGCTAATTGAGCTAATTTACCCAGTTTTAAGGTGGTATAAGGCTTAGTAATGTAATAGAAATCCTGTGAAGTGTGTTCAGGGCTCATAACATCCTTGAAACTGTGCTAGTGTGAGAATTATTAAAGTATGTGATGTTTTGAAACATTGCCCAACAGGATGAACTTTGAAAACTGCAGACGAATCGTTACAAACTGGTACTTAAGATCCCAGGATAAGTTGATGTAACTGCTTTTATTTTCATGTTTAGTGTCCAACTTGAAGTAAAATCAGCAGTTGGATGGTAGGTTGCCTTCCTTTTTGGGATCATGGGAGTTGATGACATGATTGTAGTAATGGCCTTTTTTTTTTCTTTTTACAGAAGAAAGGAGTAAAGAGGAAAGCAGATACAACAACCCCAACCACTTCTGTTGTCACGACAAGTGGAGAATCATCCCCATCAGTAGCAGAAAGCAAGGCTGCAAAGATTCCAGTCAGACGGGAAAGTGGCAGACCCATCAAACCACCAAAAAAAGACTTGCCAGACTCTCAGCAACACCAGAGTTCAAAGAAAGGCAAATTAAGTGAACAGCTGAAGTACTGTAATGGTATCTTGAAAGAGTTGCTGTCAAAGAAGCATGCAGCATATGCCTGGCCCTTTTATAAACCAGTGGACGCCAAAGCTCTTGGGCTTCATGACTACCATGACATAATCAAGCATCCGATGGATCTGAGCACTATCAAAGTATGTCGCATCCAAGCAGCACATTGTCTTAACGCCATACCGTTTGTACCTGGATACAGTGAAACCTGTACGTTAAACTGACTCCTGTCTTCATGGTGCTCTTTCCCAGCCAAAGGCTTTGCTCATTGAATTAAATGTCTAGCTTCTGGAGTAAGCAGCTGCCTGCTGTGAGGTTACATTTGCTGCTTGTTTTAAAAAACGAAACTAGCAGTTTTAAGTGAATGGAACTTGCACCTGGATTAATCAACGCTTAATCACTGACTCCAAAGTAGTCAGTTTTCCACTGGCTGGGTTGAGCTCTGATAACTGCCCAGGATTTAAATGCTGTCTGTCTTTTTCCTTCAGTCTTAAAGGTGACTGCTAAATGCAGGTTTCACTGTACCATATACCACTGAACTCCTCCCACAGCAGCCTCAGTAAATATGGAAATGAGAAATAGTAATGTCTAAATTGATTTGGGGTGAGGGAGTGTGCACATTTATTTGCTTTAAGCATTTTCGGTGACTTGGACAGATACAGTGAAACATTTAAAGTCTTTATTCAGATCATCATTTACTGCTTTTGGACATTTGCGGTATTCCCCCAAACTGAATGAACATTAACTTCAGTCACAAGACTCAGAATTCCTAGTCCAATTTGCGATAAATCATAGCTGTGGGTGGTAATATATTCTTAGAGCTCTGATTAAACTATTGCATTGTTTTCAAAATCCACAAACTACTGAACTCTTAGACACTTGTAAATTGAACTAAAGTGGTTGAACGCTTTGAATTGCCTTTAGATATGTAAAACTGTTTTCTAATGTGAAACAACAAACTGCACAGTTTCTGGTTTGAAGCCATGCAAAAGATTGGCTTGTGTTAGAACAGTGCTTGCTTTATTCCCAGTATCCAGTCTTATTTCATGTTCCTGAGTCTTCTGGGGGTGGGGTGCTCCCTGTCTGGTTCTGGGCGGTTGCTGCACCTTGAATTGCATTTGGTGTTTGTTTGCATGTTTTGAGGCCATTTCACTTATTGATGTTGATGGCGAATGATGTAGCTGACAGGATTTTGTCTCTGTTCTACCACTACTGGAGTAAAGTCTGTTGCAGTTCTAATGGTCACAAGATCCTCAGTAGTTAAATTGGTTGCTTCTAACACTTTGGGCTTTTCTGTGAAATCTGGTTAATTAAGGATGTTGAGCATCTTGTCACTAAAATTCACTTGCTGTCTAAAGTTGTATTCCCAGCAAATGAAGCTAATTATGGGAAGATGTGGAATGTGCATGTTAGCATTTTTCCTACATAGCTAGGCACTCTATTTGATTTAGATTTTTTTTTTGTTATCTTTGAAACAGCCTAGTGAATTAGCAGCATAGGCAACTTGCCTTTTGGAGTGTTAATGCATCTTCTGTTAAGAGCATGTCCAGTTTTGAAAGTGTTTAGGATCAATGGGAAGTGTGAAAAATCCTAGTTTGTTTTTGATGGGCCATTCACTAAGAACTGCACCCTTCTAATTATGGTGCAGTTTGTTAAATGTTTTTTTCTCTCTTTCCCCCACCCACTTCAGAGAAAGATGGATGAACGAGAATATCAGGATGCACAAGAATTTGCAGCTGATGTCAGGTTAATGTTCTCAAATTGTTACAAGTATAACCCACCAGACCATGATGTGGTTGCCATGGCCAGGAAACTGCAGGTAATTTAAGTTTAGTACTTTTGAGAGGCCAGCTTTGTTTAACGAACAAAGTGGAGCAGAGTTCTCCAAACCTTTTAAACTTTTTCGTTGTATAGGCTAATGATTCCATACATCTTTAGACTAGCTGAATAGCTGCAATGGCTTATATATGTTTATTTATTTACTTATTAATTATTGCAGTTTGTTGAATCTAAATGAGATCTAATTAACTAATCTGAATGTGAGCTGTGACTTTTAAATCTTGCACCCCTCCCTTCTCAAGGGGTTGCGGTACTCCATACTTCCAAATAAACAATTTTCTGGTGTAGTTTATCTTTCCTCTGGACACTAAATTAAGGAAATGTCTGCACCCTCCTGTACATATCTTTAGAGCTGTGTATTCACTATAAGAATAAAATGTCCTTACTTAGGTGTAGTTGCTTATTCCAGATTAGCTGTACCCTGAAATTTGTTCCCTTAACCTTTTTTTTTTAAATTATTTCAGGATGTCTTTGAATTCCGTTTTGCCAAGATGCCAGATGAGCCTATAGAATTTGCACCTCCACCTGCACCAACTCCACTTCCTCCTGTGTCCAAATCATCATCTGATTCTTCTAGTAACAGCAGCAGTGAGAGCTCTTCTGACACAGAGACTTCTGATGATTCAGAAGAAGAGCGAGCTAATCGTCTGGCTGAACTGCAGGAGCAGGTAATCAGAAATGGTAGTAACCCTTAAATTAACCAATATTTAAAGATCTTTCTACTGAGATGCAAGGTGGGTGAGGTGCTCTTTACCACATTGCTCATTACTACTTGGGTGCTCTGTTAACTAAAAGGATGAGCACTAAGCTGGAAAGGTGAAACTTGAAAAATGCATTCTCTCGCTCTCGCGCTCTCTCTCCCTATTGAACTATAATAAAGATTTGGTTTCGGGGAGTTAATGTTTTGTAAGTCCTTCTCGTTCCCGTGTTATGGCTTCATTCTTGCCCAGAAACTCCTCAGTATTAAAGAGCAACTGTTCTGCCATTAATACATTTACAACAAAACCTGTATAGATCCATCGCTGGTAATTATAGCGAAGTGTATGCCATGAGGTGGTTGCAAATGCAATGAGAGCCCTGTTAATGTTATTGACAATGCTGTAATAGTGTGTTTCATTTTTTTACAGTTAAGGGCTGTCCACGAGCAGTTAGCTGCCCTCTCACAGGCTCCTATGTCCAAACCAAAGAAAAAGCGGGACAAGAAAGAGAAGAAAGACAAAAAGAAAAGGAAAGATAAGCACAAAGTGAAAGACGAGGATGAAAAAATATCCAAATCATCCAAATCAAAAGCCGCACCGAAGAAACAGTCCAAGAAAGCATCTGGAGGCAGCAGTTCAGGGAGTAACAATAAGTAAGTGCACGCATTACTGACCTAGATGCCCAGTGTAGTGGTTTTGTTTAATCTTCCCTCAATATTTCAAAGCTCTACTAAAGTAGAGTACATTACAAATTTGGATTGGGGAATGTAAAGCAACAGTTGTAAATGCTCTGGAATTGTTCAATCTATGTCTGAACTTCATGCAAAGTGCGTTGCTTTTGATACACTAGTCAAGCGCACAGCTAATGAAAAATAGCATTCACCTACTGGCTTAATGATAACTACACATTCTTTGCCATCAGATCGAGGGGTACTCTATGCTGTAGTTCAAGCCAAAATGTCTGATAACAGTAACTGCATTATTATGGATAGCTCTTTCTAGAGACTGCTTTATAGATAAAAGGCCAGTAATTAATTTTCTATTATTTCAGGGTAGAGGTAGGTTAATTTTAATGCTATATTTTTACAATTATATTTTACTAACCGTTCATAGGCAACCCAAGAAGGTAAAACAACCTCCACCCCCACCACCACCACCACCACCACCTCCTGGCTATGATTCAGAAGAAGAAGATAACTGTCGGCCCATGACATACGATGAAAAGCGGCAGTTGAGCTTGGACATTAATAAACTGCCTGGTGACAAGCTAGGCCGTGTGGTACACATCATCCAATCTCGAGAGCCATCACTTCGAGACTCCAACCCTGACGAGATTGAGATAGACTTTGAAACGCTAAAGCCATCCACTCTTCGAGAGCTTGAACGCTATGTTATGTCCTGTTTACGGAAGAAACCTCGCAAGCCTTACTGTAAGTATAATATGGGCACTTGGTTATACAAAATGTAATAGTCAAACATTTCAGCCATGAAGATGAAGCAGTTTGTTCTCCTGAGCTACTTGCTTTCTGTTTCCAATTTGGGACCAGAGATTTGGATGGGCGTAACCTCTTTTACTATAGAGGAGGAGGAGTGGGTTTTTTGCAGACTAACCTGTGCACAGGAATCCTTGGATGGAAACTGGTGTAAATGACCAGCGTTTAATGAGACCCTGACCTAATGCCCTAGTTTTGAATTGTAGGACTGTCAACACACAGCTGGTAAGGGTTGACTGCAGTTTTAATGTTTGGGCCCACAAGGGAAATTTCTGTCTAGTCGAACTTTAAGCTCTATAAATACTCCTCCTTCAACAATGGGTGAGCCCAAGATATATCTGCTAAAAAAGCATTTGCAGCCATCTTTAGCCAAAGTACTATCTTCTATTGAAGCACTAAAGAGCAGAGATGCTAGTGTCCAAACAGTGTCTTTCACCGTTGCTAATATCAAGGAAGTGCTAAGTCCCTCCACATGAAAGCACTTAGGCCCTGACATTACTGCAACAATAATACTGAAGGCCTATACAAGAATGAGGTGAGCTGTTCCAGTGTAATCCCAGCACCTAATTGGCAGTGGTAAGTGTTTTTGGTATGCCCTAGCTACGTATTCTCTAAATCCAAAATAGCAGCAGTTGCTAAGAAATAATACAATCGCTCTCACTCAATTCTATTTTCTCAGGGCCACACAGCATTTGACCTCATTTTAGCCGTTGTTCAAATAAGGACAAAGTGCCTGCACTTGAGGTCAGATGAGAGTGACTGCTTTTCACAGCAATGCAGTATTTGTCTGTGTCACCAATGATCCATTTTGGATTTGGAATCGATGGAAATGGGTTTTAGGCAGTAGGCGGAGACTCTGGGTTCTTTGGAAGAAAGGAAAACTGTTATGGCTGGCAGTCAATCATGTCAGTTTAAGGACATCACTGCAGGAGTTCCTTAGTGTTGTTAGCTGCTTCAATCATTCTCCATTTGTGCAATCATCAAACAATGTTTGACACTGTTTGTAATCCTTACACTGAAACAGTCCACGTCCATTTGCAGCAAGACCTAGAACACATTCAGGCTTGGGTTTTTAAATGGCAATTGTAGTGACCATCTCAATCAGAATCTAACCATCACTCCTTTGACATTCTGCCAGTACTTTGGCAGCTATTGTTACCCAGAATCTGAACTGGACCTGCAAAGGGGTTGATATTCTGCAGTGAGTAACTCAGCTCAACTCCCCAGTACTTGTCTTCCATCATAAGGCACAAGTCGCTGTGAATGAATAACATCCATTAGCTTTGTGGATACTGCTGCAACACTTTAGGACTTGACTTCAGCCAGGTCAAAGCCCAGTTGATTGGCACCTCGTTCACCATTAAATGAACAGTGGCAGCAGTGTGTATCATCTGCAGCAGTTCCTGGTGTTCCTCTCTTCATAGCAACTTCAAAACCAGCAACCTCTACTCCACAGAAGGGCAGTGACAAAAGATGCATGGGAACACCAACTGCACATTGATTCGAAACCATGTCATCCAAACCTGGAACCATATCAATATTTGTTTAATCAAAATTCCCGAGTTCCTTAAGTGTTGCCCATTCCGACACCTAAAAGGCTATACAGGCTCAAGAATAGTGTTCGATATCATCTTCCCCGAGCTGATTGAATGCTGGCCTAGCCAGATGTCAATGTCCACATTTTTCTCAAGAAAAAAACCCTTGGCAATCTGACAGTTTAAAACTTTATAGATTTCAATGGTATTGTTTCACATAAGAACATCTGCTTGTAATTAACCATTTGCAGCAATGGCCTCCACACCTATTTTAGTTGCTGTAATTCTACAGCTGCTTCTCAGTTCATTTAAGTACCTGGGTGACAGCATTGGATGGGAGCTGTTGGTGGACCCTAGTTAGCATATGGGCCAGTTGTGTGAAATAATTTTGAGCTGTGGTTCTAAAGTCACTAATTCTAAAACATAAAACTCAATGTCAGTGTTTTGATTTTGTGTCCTCTTAGCATCCAATCTGTTGATTGTTTAGCAAAATAACTTTATTTGCCATTTCTGTTCTCCCAGCCAAGAAACAAGCAGGGAAGACCAAGGAAGAATTGGCTCTGGAGAAGAAGAAAGAGTTAGAAAAAAGGCTGCAGGATGTGAGCGGACAACTGAATCCTAGTAAAAAACCTCCTAAGAAAGGTATTGTTCACTAGCCAATGTCTGTCAGCAATTTCTCATGAAATGCATCAGGGAGAAGTTAATGCTGGGATGTTTGATCTATGATTAGATTTTGTCTTGATTATACACTAGATCTTGTTTCTTTTGATGGAATTTTTTTTGCATTTGTCTGGTCTGCAAACTCCCATGATCCACAATGTGGGGTTAACTGCCAGATGAAGAGCAGGCTGCAGTGGGCATAGTCCCTTCTAAGATTGATCTGGTTTAAATTGACCTGAACCAAACATGAAAATACTATCTCAAGTAATCTTGTACCTACTTTTTAGGTGGGAGCAAGAAGCTAACTGGTCAAGAAGATTGTCTTGGGGAGGAATGAGTGTGCTGTAAATTGATGCAGATTGGTGGGGATGGTCTTGGGAAGAGCACAATAATGCAGAATAAACTTTTAATTTATGCAGTTCAAGGGATTTAAATAAGTGAGTGCAAATCCATAGCTGTACTAACATTTTCCCCTCTTCCTGCAGCAACTGAGAAGCCAGATCCAGTTCAGCCAGTAGGCCCTTCACGCCTCAGCGCCAGCAGCAGCAGTTCTTCAGGATCTGACACTAGTAGCACTTCCAGTGGATCAAGTTCATCAGACACCAGTGATTCTGACTCTGGTTAGAATTGGCAAAAGCATTGGCAGGTTCCTGGCGGGGGGAAATTGGTGTAGGATTGGTTCGAACTAATCTGCGGGGTCGGACGAAGTATGAACCAGACTGTTGGGAGATGGCCTGTCCCCATAGCCCGCCATTACTGACTGCAGTGTACATGGTTTGATGTGATTTGGTTTTTATATTTAAAAAAAAACTACACAAGCGATGCATCGCAAGGACAGACATGGTAGAGGATTGCACCACTCCCTTACATATCAGCTAGATCTCTTAACTCGTCTGTCCCAAAAACGCCGTGTGCAAGGCCAGACCGGGGCCAAGGGGTATTCGAGGCTGAGGATTGGTTCTTTCTGGTTCTCAGTAGTGGAAGGCAACTCAAAGTCAGGAAAGAAGAGAGACATCGGCCTCTAAACTCAGCACCCTCCTCTTTGTTGCATAAAATCATGTGCAGGATCCAATGTGATATTTGTAGAGGGATGAGCAGCTTTGATCCCATGTGTAGAGTTGCAGTAAGCAGTCTTACTTTTGTTTTGGAAGATTTTATTTTACCCAGTTTGAAAGCATTTTAAGCTGTTGGTCTCTGAACTGTCACTCTGAAACCCAAGTTAAATAGCAATGTTCAGTGGAAATACTACTTTCCTTTACAATTTTTGTTTGTTTAGTTACATCTTGAAGATGGTTCATTAGGATTGTGCTCCAACTTCACTGTTCAGCCACTATCCAGTGGCCACTGGCTCCTCTTGCTGAGTTTACTGATCCTAGTTAGCATGGCAATTTGAGAAGCATTTTGAAAAGGCATTAATCTGGCTGAACATGAGCAGATATGCTGAGTGCTGCCCAATGCTTTATTTTTCTGATACATCCAATACTTGAATGCAGAGCAGTAATGCTTTAACCATGGTAGTGTTGGTCAGTGCACAGTCTGTAAGCAATTGCTTGATGTGCCTACCTTATTTCCCCTCCCTCTTTTGGTTTGGACTAGGCTGATTGGATAGTCTAAGATTATCCTTCACTTGGTGCCCTGTCTCATTCAGTTGTACAACTTGGCTTGGAGCAACGGATTGTTTTTAAATGTGTACAGTTTAGTTGTAGTCTTCATTACTGCAGAGGTTACAGGAAAAGCTGACAGCTGAATTTAATCTTTTTTTCATCCAGTTACCTGGTGTTTTATTTATTTTGTTACAAAATAATTATGTTTTATATTGTAAAGACTGAACCAATGTGCCTGTTGATGCAGGTCACAAGAGAGTGTAGAGTGAGATTTTAACAAGTATTGTATATACGAAGATGCACAATTGAGACGCATGTTTCTTAATGTAAAGGTGATTTTATTTTTTATCTTAATCTGTAAAGTTTTTTTCTACAGTCCGTTCCTCCGTTTTTTTGTTACTTGTAGAATTGGACCTCATGTAGCAGTTAACAACTTGTATGTGACGATGTGTATTTGTTAAACCTTCAGTTCTCAAACCTGTACAGTAAAAGTGTTCTTTAAAACAAATTTGTTGAACAATTTTTTGGGGGGGGCCTGTCAGAAATGTAGAGTTAATGATCTGGATCTGCACTGTTGAGTGGGAGGCTGAAATGTGAAACGTTAAAACTATAAAACATCGAGGTAGGTAATTTGGCACATTGAGTCAATTCTGCTATTCCATGCCTGATAATCATCAACTTGATTCTTGCCTTTTTCCCCAAACTCTTGATTCCCTTGATTTAAGGCTTGAGACACTGGCCTTTAACATTCTCCCTGATCCAGCCTCCAACAGAAGGATTTCACACCCCTCACTATCCACAGAAGTTCCTCCTAACTTTTTCAAGTATGTTGTGATACTATCAAAAACCTGAAAGTTCACATGTATTGCATCGAAAGTGTTGCCCTCATCAAGCCTTTGTTACCCTGAAAAACCAAGTTAGTTAAACAAGATAATGTCTGTTTCACTAATTCTACCCTGAATCGTTATCTTAAGCTTCTGAATGTCCACTTGTTTAAATTGGCTTGTAATTGTTGGACTTTTCCTTAATTTTTAATGTTTGATTTTTCAGCCTTCTGGCTCTCTTCCACCTAGGGAAGACTTGAGAGATTGTGGTCGCTGCCACTGCAATTTCCAGTGTCATTCTTCAGCTTCTCTGGAGGTATCTCACTTAATACCAGCATTTATCTGACATTTCTGCCCAATCATAGAACAGTGCAGCACAGGATCAGGCCCTTCCAACACCCCCACCCCCAACAATGTGCCAACCGTGAAGCCATTTCTAAACTAATCTCATCTCATTTGTGTGAACGTGGGCTTATGGCCCTTTCTTCCCTGCCTGTTCATGTCTAAATGCCTCTTAAATGTATCTGTTCCTACCAACATGTTCTAGCTAGCTATCACTCAAACTTGCTTCTCATTCCTTGAATCTCTCCCTCACCGTAAATCTATATCCCTAGACTCATTTATTTACCCTCTCCATGCCTCATAATTTATCACTATTTGTAGCAGGTTGCCCCTCAATCTGTAATGCTCTTGTGAAAACAACTTGTTCCCCCAACAGCCCCATGTCACTTCCTGCTGAGTGTAACACCTGCCCATTCACCACCGCAGTATCCAAGGGCCGAAACGTAGCTGGTAGGTGAAACAGTGCTTGACCTGCATTTCTCACAATCTAGTCTACTGTATTTGCTGCTAACAATGTGGTCCCCTCTGGGTGACTGCAGAACATTTACAGTCTGCCCCCCATCCCCCCCAAAAAAACCAAGCTTCCCATTGTCTGCCACTTTAACATGCCACCCTGGCCAACATTTGTCTCAGGCTTGCTGCAGTGTTCCAGCGTAGCTTGGCATAAGCTGGAAGAACAACATCTTATCTGCTTGGGGACCCTCTGGATTCAATATCAAGTTCAATGGAGATGAACCTTTCAGCTCAGCAGGCAAACCTGCATCCAAACTCCAGTTCAATAATTTTAGGGTCTAAACTTCCTCCATGTCCTTGTCTCCTACCACATGGACCAGGCCTTGTTATCACAGTCTGCTATTACATGCTACTTGTTGTTAGCCACTAACTCTCCAATAACAGGTATTCACACTCTTAGCTGGATCATTATCGACTCCTTTGTCCAACTATTCTTATTCGATTTGCAAACCCACGTTGTTTCAGTTTTTATCTCTACCCTCGTCAATCTTCACTTCCTCCAAAAAAAATACAAATTTGAGACAAGACTCTAAAGCCATGCTAAGAAGTCTGTTTTTTCCACATGCAAGTAAATCCTGTCCCCATGACTCTTCCCCAATAATCTCCCCACCACTGACTTAAGGTTCACTGAGCCAATAATTTCTTGGATTATCACTGTTGCCTGCCTTAAAGGAATAATGTTGGCTGTTCTCAAGTCTTCCGAGACCTCACCTGTGGCTAAACAGGATTCCGAGATCTGTCAAGGCCCCAGCAATCTCCTCCCTTGCCTCCTTCAATATCCTGGGGTAGGTCCCACCAGGCCCTGGGGACTCACCGAGCTTGGTTTTTCAGGACCTCCACTACCACCTCAATACTGGCAGACCCTAGAATACCAACATACTTCTCCTTACTCTTGTCCTCCTTTTGTGAATACCAATATAAAGTATTCATTAAGGACCTCATCCACTTTCTCTTGATTTTTTTCCAGCAACTTTTTTTTTCTCCTCTTAGTTCCTCTCTCCTCTGTAATCCAAGGAGCTCTAGTTTTACTTGTTCTACATTTCCCATTTGAGGAAATATTCTTTTGCCTGCACCCAAACTGATTTTTGTAAGGTAACCCGTTATTCATTACTGATTTTCTTGTTCCAGTCAATCTGCAAAGCTCAGTTCTTAGCCTATTGAAATCTATTCTTCATCAATTGATTTTTTTTTTTCCCCCCTCTTAGTCTGGTTTGTTGCATGTCATTCTCCACCATCATCCTGAACTCTTAAAACATGACCATCTCTTGTCAGTGGTTCCCTACTGACACTTGGTCCATTTTCTTGTTGGACTGGAAGGAATACTGTTGTAGGAAGTTCTCCTACATGCAATCAAATGACACTGCCTTGTACATTGACTATCCCTGTCTATACTTGAAGTAATTGCAGTCTCATTATTATTAAAATGTTGTACCTCTTTTTATTTTGCAGATTTGTAGTTCTACATCCTTTACACCTGCTTATCTATAGACTATGCAGAGCAATGCATTTGCGAGGTGCAAAACCTGTGTCCACACCACCTCATCTCTCCCCTCCCCACATTTACATTCAAGACTCTAAAGGATCATTTCAAATCCAGCAGAAATTATTCTGCGCATCCTCCCACCTCATTGACTGCATCCATTGCTCCTATTGTCTTCCCAAATCATGGACTGTTCCACATAACATCTCTGGGATACGTGCACCAAACAACCCCACTGTCCTGTAGCCAACCACTTTAATTCCCTTCACCTACACCCCTCCCCTAAGGGCATGTAAATCCTGTGCCACTTCTGCAGTCAAGTCCAAGCCACCCACCAACTGGAGGAAGAATGCGTCATCTTCTGCCTTGGGCCCCTATAACTACACTTCATCACCATTGACTCCAAATCTCCTACTCCTGCCAATGTGCTGCCCCCCCAAAACATAAACACCTCATTCCAGATCCAACCTTCCAGCTTAGCACTACCATCTTCATTCTCACCAGCCCCTCTCAATTATCTCCCACTTACCTTCCCTGTAGCACCATTTCTCCTCTCCCACCCCCTGTTAATCCCTCATCCCCCTTCACTTTCCTTATGCCCAAAACATCAGCTCTTCTGCTCTGCGGATGCTGCCTGACCTGTGCTTTTTCAGTACCACGCTTTTTAATGACTCGGGCTGCAGCAATGGTGAGAGCTAAAAACCTAATGTTTTGAGTCTAATTGCATCTTCATCAGAGCTAAAGTGTGGAAGGGGCAGCATTTATGCAATGGTAGGAGGGTGGGGGATGGGGTTGGAGTACTGAGAGTGAAAGGATGTTGATTGTGCAATTTAAGTGATTGGGATATAAGAATAGTAGAACAGTGCTCTGTCTGACTCCCAGAATGGAAGGAACAGTCCCATATAGAGTTTCAGAGAATGTAACAGCTAAAAGAAAGGGACAAAATTGGAGTTGGTTCATAGTTTGAAGGTGTTGAAGTCGAGAAGGAGATAAGTCCTTAGTCTGAAGATAAGATGTTGTTCCTCCAGTTTGCACTGAGATTCACTGGCACAGTGCATCATGCTGAGGGCACACACGTGTGCATGTGAGCAGGATCCTGTGTTAAAATGACTGGCTGTGGGAAGATGAGGAGCTGGAGGTGTTCAGCAAAGCAGTCACCAGAGGTTGCAGCCTTTTTTTTTGATTCTCGGCTTGGATCTTTTGAAACATCTTACTTTAGCTCTGTAATGCACTCATGAACCTATAAGGTCACCCCCTCATACTTCTCTATCTTTTCTGGACACCATGCGCGCAGGAGTCTTTAATACCCAGTCTTGCACGCCCTTAAGCTAGATCTCTGATATTCCATAACTTGGGGTGGCATGGTGACTCAGTGGTTAGCACTGCTGCCTCAGTGCCAGGGACCTGGGTTCCATTCCAGTGTTGGTAAGCTGTCTATACATAAAGGAGTTTGCACATGCTCCCTTTGTCTGTGTGGGTTTCCTCCGGTTTGCTCCCACAGTTAAAGATGTCCAGGTTCGGTGGACTGAAATTGCCTGTAGTGACCAGGGATGTCTAAGTTAGATTGATTAGCCGTGGGGAATGCAGGGTTACAGAGATAGGGGAGAGACGTGAGTCTGGATGGGATGTTTTGTTAAGCCAAATGGTCTGTTTCCACACTGGGGCTTCTAAATTCTACTCATAACAACAAAATTCCATATGGCAATCTGCTCCTTTTGTGGCATAGTGGTAGTGCCCCTAGCCCTAGACTGGGAGACTCTGGTTCAGGTTCTACCTTCTCCAGAGGTGTGTAATAACACCTCTGAACAGCTTGATTAGAAAAATGTTAATTAAAAGGGGGGAGAAAAACCATAGTTGCCGAGTTATGTACAGGCCTCCAAACAGTAGTCAGGAGCTGGGGCACAAGAAACACCAGGAGTTCGGAAAGGCAAAGTTAGTGATCATGGGGGAATTTCAATATGTGGGTGGACTGGGAAAATTTGGTTGGTAGTGGATTATAAGTAAAGGAATTTGTGGAATGTCTATGAGATGGCCTTTCGGAGCAGCTTATAGTGATGTCCACCAGGGAACAGGCAACGCTGGATTTCGTATTGTGCAATGAAGCAGACTTGATAAGGTGAAGGAATCCTAAGGGGGCAGTGATTTTAATATGATTGAATTTACTCTGCAATTTGAGAGGGAGAAAATAGAATCAGAGGTAACGGTTTTACAGTTGAATAAAGACAATTAGAGACATTGGGGGGGGAGCTGGGTAGTATTGACTGGGAGAGCAGCCCAGCAGGAAAGCCAGTGGAACAGCAATGGCAGCAGTTTCTGGGAGCAATTCAGGAGACAGCAGAGATTCATCCTGAGGGAAAAGAAGGATGGTATAGGGAGGGTGAGGCAACCACGGCTGACTAGGGAAGTCAGGGATAGCACAAAAGCAAAAGAGAAAGCATATAATGTGGCGAAGGGCAGTGGGAAACCAAGGGGATTGAGAAGCTTACAAAGACGAACAAAAAACAGGGGAGAGAATGTTAAATAATAAAGGTAAGCCAGCCATTAATATAATAGAAGACTAAAAGTTTATTTCGATATATTGTTATGGACTAGGCCAGACCTCTTCAAAACATTTCAAGAAAGTAGCCTGGACCTTAACTTTGCACAATGTTTTAAGCAGGTGTAAGTGGATATCCCAGCTGGTCAAACCAATTAGTTTTACACAAAACAGAATTTATTTACAAGATTACTAAACAAAAGAAAACTTAACCTATTCGAAAACCCAACAGATTATACCAATTTACCGAGGCTGTTCCAAATTCCTGCAACAATCCCCATAAACACCCCTTGGCAAAAGAAAGTAAAATCAAACACAGGGTCTTAGAAAGGGAGATGTCAGCATGGAACATCTTCTTCAGTGTAGCTGTTTCTTGAACCAGCAGCCTCACTGACTGTCTGTTTTCAGTGAACAGCCAGACTGCTAAAAGAAATAAACCAGAGTAAAGCTGAGCTGGGAGAACTGGCCCGCTCCCCTTTCATTGTATAAGTTTCTTTTTAAAACTTGATACCTTTGGCCTGAGGCAGTATCTGTTAGCTATAATCTAATTGGCCCGAAAACCCATCCAAGCCAGACATTTCGGAATCGTTGCTTTTGTGACTGCTTGAAAAAAATGCCAAGAACATAACTTTGTAAAAGGAGCAGCGCTATCACAACATAGAGAGCAAAAGAGACGCAAAAGTGGACATTGGGCTACTGGGCAGAGACACTGGAGAGATAGTAATGGGGAACAAGAAATGGCTGAGGAACTGAATAGTTACTTTGTTAGTGTTCACAGTGAAAGACATGAGTAATATCCCAAAAATTCAAGACAGTGAGGGGGCAGAGTTGAGTGTGGTGGCCATCACCGAGGAGAAGGTGCTAGTAAAACTGAATGGCCTGAAGGTGGATAAATCATCTGGACCAGATGGACTATGCCCCAGTGTTCTAAGGGAGATAGCTGAAGAAGTACTGGAGGCATTAGTGGTGATCATTCAGGAATCGCTAGAGTCGGGAAGGGATCCAGAGAACTGGAAAATTGCTAACTTGACACTATTTAAAGGGGTAAGGTAAAAGATGGAAAATTACAAACCAATTAGCCTAACCTCAGTCATGGGAAAGATCCTGGAATCCATTGTGAAAGATGAAATTTCTGAATACTTGGAAGTGTATGATAAAATAGAGCAAAGTCAGCATGGTTTCATCAAGGAGATGTCATGCCTGACACATCTAGGTTCTTTGAGGAAGTATCAAGTAAGTTAGACCAAGGAAATGTTCGGATTTTGACAAGGTGCCGCACGGGAGGCTACTGAGTAAGATGAGGCCCCCTGGTGTTAGAGGCAAGGTGTCAGCATGGATAGAAGCTTGGCTGTCTGGCAGAAAGCAGAGAGTGGAGATAAAAGGGTCCTTCTCAGCATAGCAGCCAGAGACAAGTGGTGTTCCGTAAGGCTCAGTGTTGGGACCACAGCTTTTCACTTTATACATTAACGATCCTGATCTAGAAACTGAGGGAATTCTGGTTAAGTTTGCAGACAGTACAAAGTTAGGCAGATGGACAGGTAGTATTGAGGCAGGGAGGCTGCAGAAGGATTTGGACAGGTTAGGAGAGTGGGCAAAGAAGTGGCAGATGGTGTACAACATAGGAAAGTGTGAGGTCATGTACTTTGGTAGGAAGGCATGGATTACTTTTGAAATGAGAAAATTCAGAAGTCTGAAGTGCAAACTGACTTGGGAGTTCTAGTCCAGGATTCTCTTAAGATAAACTTGCAGGTTGAGTCAGTAGTTTTAGGAAGGCAAATACAATGATGGCAGTTGTGGGCCCCACATCTCAGGAAAGATGTACTGGCCTTGGAGCGTGTTTGGTGGAGGTTCACTAGAACTGTCCCAGGAAAGAAAAGCTTAGTAGATGAGCAACGTTTGAGGACTCTGAGCCAACATGGAGTTCAGAAGGATGAGGGCGATCTGATTGAAACTTACAGAATAGTGAATGATGTTGGGAAGATGTTTCCATTGGTAGGAGACAGTAGGACACAAGGGCAAAGCCTTAGAGTGAAGGGAAGTTTTAGATCCGAGATAAGGAGAAACCTTGTTAGCCAGTGAGTGGTGAATCTATGGAATTCACTGCTGCAGAAGGCTGTGGAGACCAGATCATTGAGTATATTTAAGACTGAGATAGACAGGTTGAATATCAAGGGTTAGCGGGACAATAGGTTTGACAAACCTATCAGCCATGATTGAATGGCAAAGCAGACTTGATGGGCTGAATGGCCTTATTTCTGCTCCTATGCCTTATGGTCTTATGGAATCACTTCTTTCTTGGTCATCTAGGGCCCTTGTACCATTCCTGACTTCCTACATATTTCAGTCAACTCGAGTGCCTTGCTCAATCACTTGCACATACCTTTTAAGATACTATTTGGAGTCACAGAACCAGACCCTTCGGTCCAACACGTCCATGCCGACCAGGTATCCCAACCCAATCTAGTCCCATTTGCCAGCACTTGGCCCATATCCCTCTAAACCCTTCCTATTCATATACCCATCCAGATGCCTTTTAAATGCTGTCATTATAGCAGCCTCCACTACTTCCTCTGGTAGCTCATTCCATACACATGCCATCCTCTGTGTGAAAACAATTGCCCCTTATGTTCCTTTTAAATTTTTCCCCTCTCACCTAAAACCCAAGTCCTCTAGCTTTGGATTCCCTACCCTGGGAAAAAGACCTTGACTATTCATCCTATCCATATCGCCCTTGATTTTATAAACCTAAATAATATCACCCCTCAATCTGTGCTCCAGGGGAAACAGCCCCAGCATATTCAGCCTCTCCCTATAGCTCAAACCTTCCAACCCTGGCAACAACCTTGTAAATCATTTCTGCATCCTTTCAGGTTTAACAAAATCTTTCTTATAGCAGGGAGACTAGAATTGAACGGAGTATCCCAAGAGTCTGATCAATGTACTATATGGCCGCAACATGACATTCCAACTCCTATACTCGATGCACTGACCAATAAAGGCAAGCATACCAAAGCCGTCTTCACTACCCTATCCACCTGCGACTCTACTTTCAAGGAACTATGAACCTGCATCCCAAGGTGTCTTTGTTCCGCAACACTCCCCTACATCCTATTAAGTATACCATTCCTACCCTGTTGCCTCACATACATTCTTTTGCGCTAAAACGCATGCTATGTTGCTTCGCATCTCTCATTGTCTGATATGTCCGATTTCTGAACTATGCTTTTCTCCCTCAAAATTAATGCTGAAGAATATTTTAAGTGGCCCACAAACCTTCTGAAAAGTACTCTCCAGGAAATTCTTTGTTTCCTGTATGTCTTGCTGTGACTTCAACTGCCTCTGAAACCCAGATTGACTTGCGTGTGTGTCTGTCCGAGAATAATGAATCGCCCTCTCACTCCCACACTGACACATTGGTCTTGGTTTAGAGTCATAGAGATGTACAGCATGGAGACAGACCCTTCGGTCCAACCCATCCATGCCGACCAGATATCCCAACCCAATCTAGTCCCACCTGCCAGCATATCCCTCCAAACCCTTCCTATTCATATACCCATCCAAATGTCTCTTAAATGTTGCAATTATACCAGTCTCCACCACTTCCTCTGGCAGCTCATTCCATACACATACCATTCTCTGTGTGAAAAAATTGCCCCTTAGCTCTCTTTTATATCTTACCCCCTCTCACCTAAATCTATGCCCTCTAGTTCTGGACTCCCCGACTCCAGGGAACCCTTTCAAGTTTCACAACATCTTTCCGACAGGAAGGAGACCAGAATTGCACGCAATATTCCAACAGTGACCTAATCTACCCATTCATATCTTATTAGCGTTCTCTTATTCCTATTTACTGGACAGTTGTGTACCAGATTTAAATTGCACAAGATCCTTTTCTTTCTAGTAACCTCTTAATTGTCTCCCTTTGATCAAATTCATTAAGTCAATTTGTTAGTTCATATTGCCTCCTTTTAAAGTACTTTGAATATTCCTTTTCTGTGACAATTTTTCACTTACCAAATTGTGACCATTTTGGAGTTTCTCCTAGATCCATGCAGTAATCTACAATTGTAGAAACATTGGTCATGATGAATTAGATAGTTAACTGACAACCACCTTAGCAGGAGCCAATTTAATTGGTTGACCGTTAATCGCTGGACCTGGTTCTTGGGAATTAGTCGATTTACTGTCAGTGGGGGAATATTTAGGCCATAGACCATATAAAATATAACCAGGAGTTGGCTCTTTGGTCCCTCAAGCCTACTCTGCCATTCAGTAGGATATTGGCTGATTTGAGATTGCTCACATTCACTTTCTTGCCCTTTCCCCATAACCCTTGGTTCCTGTACCAATCGCGAATCTATCTCAGTCTTCAGTATACACAAGGGCTTTGTCCCGATAGCTCTCTGTAGCAAGGATTTAGGAAGACTCAATCCCCTGAGAGAAGAAATTCCTCCTCATCTCAGCCTTAAATCTGCGTCCTCTGGTCCGAGTCTCTCCCATGAGGGGAAGTATCCTCTCTGCATTTACCCTGCCAAGCCCTGTAAGCATCCTGTATGTTTCAATGAACCACGTCTTGTGTTTCTAAACTCCAGTAAGTAAAGTCCCAACCCGTTAAACTTTGCTCATAAGACATTCCCTCCATACTGGGCATCATCCAAGTGAACCTTCTCTGAACTGCCTCTCAATGAAATAACATCTCTCCTTAAATAAACTGCTCACAGTACTCTAATCTGCGGTCTCCCCAGCACCTTGTACAGTTGCAGTAAGACTTCCCTACTCTTATACTGCAACCCCTGTGTGGTGAAAGGGTTAAAATTGTGTCCCAATACATGTGTGAATCATAATGTAACACATGTATTGGGCCAAGCAGTGGAATGTGGTGTAAAATTATGTCCCAATACATATATGAATCATAATGTAACACATGTATTGGGCCAAGCAATGGAATGTGGTGAAATTGCTCTGCTGTTCACATGAATGTTTATATCTGGAAAAGGGTATATCAGCTGGAGAAGTCTCCAGTTCGGTAGAGTCTGCTCCGGGGTTGCGTTTAACCGCCGAGCGTGGGTTGTTGGCAACCGCTCTACGAGAACTGACGGCTCCCAGTTCCGGTAACACGTAGAGTGAGTATAAACCAGACCCGTTGTAAGTACGAGACCTGGTTGTGGCGACGCTGCGGGGAATAAAACACTTATATTCTAGCAGACTCGCCTCTTGGCTGTTTGTTCTGTGTCAGACTACTTTCCTGCGAGCCTGGTCCTTGACCTTGAGAATTTTTTAAAACACCCTGTGAAATAAGAGCCAACATTCCATTAGCCTTCCTGATTACTGGCTGCCCCTGTATGCTAGATTTCTGTGTTTATGTACAAGTACGCCCCAATTGGCAGCATTCTGCAGTTTTATTCTCTCAAAATGAACAGCTTCATATTTTCCCACATTTGCCAACTTTTTGCCCACTTACTTGATCTACCAATACCTCTCTGTAAACTGTAGTCCTCTCACAACCAGCTCCAAAACTGGCGACAGTATCTTTTCTTTCCTCCAAGTTATTAATAAATCTTGTAAACAGTTATGGTGCCAGCGCTGATCCCTGTGGAACCCTACTTATTACAGGTCACTAATGTGAAACAGAACCCCTTATCCCACTTGCTGTTTCCTGCCCGTTTGCCAATTCTCTATCCAGACCAATTTGCTACCTCCCACACTGTGGGCTCCTATGACAACATTTGGTGATGTACCTTGTTGAATGCCTTCTCAAATACCAAATACAGCATATCTACTGGTTCACCTCTAACCACTCTAGTTGAGACTTCCTCAAATCACTCTAATAAGTTGGTCAGAAATGATTTCCCTGTCATGAAGCCTGCTGATGTTGCATGATTAGACTATGATTTTCCAAATGTTCTGATATTATTAATTATTGATTCCAATACTTTTCCAACAAAAGACTAATTGAACTACTTTTTGCCTCCCTCCCTTTTTCAGCAGGAGCGTCACATTAATAGTTTTCCAATCCTCTGGTACTTCTCCAGAATCCGATGACTTTTGGAAAATTACAATCAATGCATTCATTATCTTTTCAATATTATTTGAATACTCAAACTATCTTCCATCATAAAGACTAATGTAAAATATATGTTTAACTCCTCTGCCATGTCCTTTTCATCATAACCAGAATCATAGAATCCCTTTGATGTGGAAAAAAGCCATTTGGCCCAGCAAGTTCGTACCAACCCTCTCTCACTGACCTACCCTGCCCCGTCCTCTCCCCATAATCCTGTGTTTCCCACAGCTAACCCATACACTACAGGTAATTTAGCACAGCCAATCTATCCAGCCTACACCTCTTTGGACTGTGGGAGGAAACCCACACGGACACAGGGAGAACATGCAGAGTCGACACAGAGAGTCACCCCAAGGCTGGGATTGAACCTGGGCCCATGCCACTGTGAAGCAGCAGTGCTAACCACTGAGCTACCATGCCATTCCCAGATTCACTAGCTTTGCCTCGTTATATGCTTTTTCTTTCACCCTAATACTTGCCCTAACATCCTTGATTAACTATGCTCAGTTTATCCCTCTCTCAGAATCTGGCAGAAGAGGTGGAGAGAACAGTCAGTTAAGCATACAGGTCAGCCTTTTTATTACGGGCATAGGATACAAGAGTAAGGAAGTGATGTTGAACTTACATCAGACGCTTGTTAGACCTCAGCTGGAGTATTGTGTACACATGTAGGTACAAAGAGGAGAAAGTGAGGACTGCAGATGCTGGAGATCAGAGTCTTAAAAATGTGTTGCTGGAAAAGCGCAGCAGGTCAGGCAGCATCAAAGGAACAGCAGAATCGACGTTTCGGACATAAGCCCTTCTTCAATACCGTTCCCAATTCCTTCGCCTTCGCCGCATCTGCTCCCAGGAGGACCAATTCCAATACCGATCCGCAGCTACACTGGCACCCCCCACCTTTTCCTCCGCTACATCGATGGCTGTATCGGCGCTACCTTGTGCTCCCACGAGGAGGTTGAACAGTTCACCCACTTTACTAACATCTTCCACCCCGACCTCAAATTTACCTGGACCATCTCAGACTCCTCCCTCCCCTTCTTAGACCTCTCCATTTCTGTCTCAGACGACTGACTCAACACAGACATTTACTATAAACCGACCGACTCCCACAGCTACCTAGAATACACCTCCTCCCACCCTGCCACTTCTCCTTCCAATCCTCCCACTTCCTCCAAACCAAAGGAGTAGTCATGGGCACCCACATGGGCCACAGCTATGCCTGCATCTTCGTTGGATATGTGGAACAGTCCATCTTCCGCAGCTACACTGGCACCACCCCCCACCTTTTCCACTGCTACATCGATGACTGTATCAGCACCACCTCGTGCTCCCACGAGGAGGTTGAACAGTTCATCCACTTTACTAACACCTTCCACCCCGACCAAAAAATTTACTTGGACCGTCTCAGACTCCTCCCTCCCCTTCCTAGATCTCTCCATTTCTATCTCGGGCGACCGACTCAACACAGACGTTCACTACAGCTACCTAGATTACACCTCCTCCCACCCTGCCCCCTGTAAAAACGCCATCCCATGTTCCCAATTCCTTCGCCTCTGCCGCATCTGCTCCCCGGAGGACCAATTCCACTACTGAACAACCCAAATGGCCTCCTTCTTCAAAGACCATAATTTCCCCTCCGACGTGGTCGACGATGCTCTCCACCACATCTCCTCCACTTCCCGCACCTCCGCCCTTGAACCCCGCCCCTCCAATCGCCACCAGGACAGAACCCCACTGGTCCTCACCTTCCACCCCACCAACCTCTGGATACATCATATTATCCGCCGTCATTTCTGCCACCTCCAAACGGACCCCACCATCAAGGATATATTTCCCTCCCCAACCCTATCAGTGTTCCGGAAAGACCACTCCCTCGCGACTCCCTCGTCAGATAGTGTAAACAGAGCAGCTCAGAAAAAGATCAAGAACCTGAGGGTACACAGGGTTAAAACTGGTTTGCGGAAGGGGCTGAAGTGACACAAGAAGGGCTCCATCAATCAGTGAGGAATTAAGGAGTGGAACGTACTGCCTGGAAATGTAGTGGGGAAGGCAGGTTCATTTTGAAAAGGAATTGGAGGTTATTTGCAGAAAAGGGATGTTCAAGGGTTTGGGGATAAAGCAGGAGTTAGGCATGAGGTAATGATGCTCATTTAAAGGGCTAGTGCAGGCACGATGACCTGAATGGCCTCCTCTCATGAAGTACTGCTTCTATGATACCGGCCACTGGCTTTGCGGAAAGCAGAGAGGGGTGGGGAGGGAAATATATCCCTGGTGGTGGGGTCCGTTTGGAGGTGTCAGAAATGTCGGCGGATGATGCGGTTTATGTGGAGGTTGGTAGGGTGGAAGGTGAGCACCAGGGGGGTTCTGTCCTTGTTACGGTTGGAGGGGTGGGGTTTGAGGTGCGGGATGTGGATGAGATGCATTGGAGGGCATCTTCAACCACATGGGAAGGGAAATTGCAGTCTTTGAAGAAGGAGGCCATCTGGTGTGAGGTGGTACTGGTCCTCATCCTTTACAATTTCTCCTTCAAATTCTTCCACTTCCTCCAGACCAAAGGGGTAGCCATGAGCACCCGCATGGCCCCAGCTATGCCTGTCTCTTTGTTGGCTACGTAGAATAATCCATCTTCTGTCATTGCTCCCCACCTCTTCCTCCGCTACATTGATGACTGCATTGACGCCACCTCATGCTCCCGCGAGGAGGTTGAGCAGTTCATCAACTTCACCAACACATTCCACCCTGACCTTCAATTCACCTGGACCATCTCTGACACCTCCCTCCCCTTCCTGGACCTCTCCATCTCCATCAACGGTGACCGACTCAACACTGACAGTTTCTACAAACCCACCGACTCCCACAGCTACCTGGATTACACCTCATCCCACCCTACCTCCTGCCAAACTGCTATCCCAATTCCTCCGCCTCTGCCGTATCTGCTCCCAGGAGGACCAGTTCCACCACAGAACACACCAGATGGCTTCTTTCTTTAAAGACTGCAATTTCCCGCATTTTGGGTAGGACTTATACAGTTAAGGGTAGGGCCTTGGGTAGTTCTATAGAACACAGACTCCTAAGGATTCAGGTACATAATTCTTTGAAGTTAGTGTCACATATAGATAAGGTAGTTTAACACGCGAGTCTTCATTGCTCAGACTTTTGAGTAGAGGAGTTGGGATGTTACATTGAGGATGTACAGGATGTTGGTGAGGCCTGTTTTGGAGTATTGTGACCAGTTCTGGTCACCCTGTTATAGGAAGGATATTATTAAGCTAGAGAGAGTTCAGAAAAGACCTACCTGATTGTTGCCGGGAATGGAGAGTTTGAGTTATAAGGAGAGGCTGGATAGGCTGGGACCTCTTTCACTGCAGCGTAGGAGGCAGAAAGGTGACCTTCTAGAGGTTTGTAAGATCATGAGGGGGATCAGTAAGGTGAATGGCAGGTATATTTACCCTAGTGTGGGGGCTTTTAAGACTAGAGGGCATATTTTTAAGGTGAGAGGAGAGGGATTTTAAAAAGACACGAGGGACAACCTTTTTATACGTCTGTGCGAAATGGACTTCCAAAGGAAGTGGTGGATGCAGATGCAGTTACAACATTTAAAAACCGTTTTGGTAAGTACAGGAATTGCAAGGTGAGAGAGGAAACCTCTAAGGGAGATGTGCATGGAAAGTTCCTTCAGTCACCTGGAATGCGTTGCCAGCAGAGGTGGTAGAGACGGGCACCATAGTGTCATTTCAGATGTATTTAGACAGATCCATGAATGGGCAGGGAGCAGAGAGATACAGACCCTTAGAAAATAGGCGACAGGTTTAGATAGAGGATCTGGATTGGTGCAGGCTTGGAGGCCTCTTCCTGTGCTGTAACTTTCTTTATTATATGTTCTTTGAATATGGGCCAAGTGCAGGCAGGTGTTACTGGTTTAAGTTTGGTATTATGGTCAGTCCGAAGGGTCTGTTTCCGTGCTTTATGACTATATGACTCTGAAATGCTGAAATACTCCCCTCATCCTGGGCCTCAATGGCTGACTCCTTATCAACAGCAACAACTTATCCCGAGATTCTGTTTGAGACTCTAGACTGGGAGGATCAGCTCCTCACTATGTTTAAATGTGATCACCTCTCCTTCTAAACTCTGCAGATTATAGTCCTAAGAGAAAGTGAGGACTGCAGATGCTGGAGATCAGAGTCCAGAGTGTGGTGCTGGAAAAGCACAGCAGGTCAAGCAGCATCCGAAGAGAAGGAGAATCGACGTTTTGGGCATAAACCCTTATAGTCCTAGTACATTGTACCCAATCTCCGCTGCTAGGACAGTTATCCCGTGCCTGGAACAATGTGATGAGCCATCGCTGAGCTCCTGAAAGGCAAATGTGTCCCGTCTTCAGTACAGGAGCACATTATTACAGGTGTGGCCTCACCAAAACGTCCTGACTTTTGTAACAGGATGCTTTTCGAAATGCTTGTCATCTTTACCTTTTAAATTTATGTGCAGGGACACCATATCCTTCGGAATGTAAGCATTGGATAGCTTCTCCCCATTTATAAAGTATTCAGATTTTCTGCTATTCCCAGCAACATGAAAAGCTTCCCGTTTCCTCACGGTTTACTTCCAGCTGTGTGTTTAATATAGCTTCCACCTTCCTCACAATCTGTATTTTCATTTTGCACCATTTTACTGGGAAGGCGATGGCCTAGTGGTATTATCACTCGCCTATTAATCCAGAGACCCAGCTAACATTCCGGGGACCGGGGTTTGAAACAGCAGATGGTGGAACTTGAATTCAAATAAAACAAAATCTGAAATTCAGAATCGACTGATATCAATGAAATCATGGTCGATTGTTGAAAGATCCCATCTGGTTCACTGATGTCCCTAAGGGAAGGAAACTGCCATCCTTACCTGGTCTGGCCTACATATAACTCCAGACCCACAGCAATGTGGTTGACTCTGAAATGGCCTAGCAAGCTGGTCAGTTGCACCAATCCCTACTCTAATGTCACCTTCTTCTTATTTAATATTATTTGGATCATACTTCATTGATATTTAAAATTCTCCACCCTCACATTTACCGAAATCGTTTGGAACTCTTTCAGCATTTTTTTTAACCCTGATGTGATCCTTCACCTCCTCAGTTAATCACAGATGGTTCCTTTTCCCATCCGCTATTATTTCTTAGTGGGATGGGGATGTGTTGGGAATTATGAAATGTATTTTTAAACCTTTGCCATTGCTCATGTACCATCGGACCTTCCATTTTATTTCCCGTCCAACTTATATAATTAACTTGAAGTCCTTCCTCTTGTATCAGACATTGACATATTCTCATAATCAAGTGAAGTTCTTTGATATGATTGTTCTTTCCCAAAGGATTCCTTACTATTAGCAATTAATCCTATCTCATTACACAAAACAGGATCTAAAATAGCTGCTTTCCCAAGTGGTTCCCCAATTGACACATAGCTCTGGGAAACTGTTTGGAATGTGTTCCACAACTCCATCCTCCAGACTACTTTAAATCAATTAACTTTGTCTCATTGATATCACTGACTCCCTGATTCAAGCAATACCCATGTTATGAACGCCTGTTAGTTCTCTCCAATGGTATAACTGTTGTTAAGGGTCCATAGATCACTCCCTTTCTGACCTTTGCTATGTATTTCCAACCCCAATGTTTCGCTCCTTTAAACCAAGTTCCTTATTTTTCACTGCTGTTGTCATGTCAATGTTTAATATCTGGACTGCATCACAATGCTGCATTCATCAGAACGCTGTGTGAACATGGCTTCCACTGGAGCTACTAACAGTTCCTTTTACCAATGCCACAGATGGTCCTCTGGTCATATACCTGGGCCATATTCTATCTGTAGATGAGACTTCCACCCTTAGTGTCCTTTGGCTGCATTATAAATCTGGCTGCATTTTGAATGTAATCAAGAGGTTGTTAGCCTTTGAGATTTTAGTTCAACATTTCGTCCCATCTCCTTAAAATTAGGACATTATCCTTCATTATCCCTCAATTTGATTTGATTTGATTTATTTCTTTGTGTGTGTATTTTGTTACAAAATGCAGTGAAAAAAATGTTCTATAGTGTCCCCATATTCCAGCGCCACTTTAAAACACGGAAAAATAAACCAAAACATAGAATATAAAGGCAAAGAAAAAGAAGAAATAAAGAAAAAGTGTCCATTTTTACACACCTTCTTGTTAAGTGATCTTCAGCGCTATCTCACCTCCACCGATGCCCTCGTCACTATGAGTCCTCACTGGAGATACCAATGCAGATGCCACCGCTGCCACCAAGTCTCGTACTGGGCCCAAACTCGCCACCGGCTCCAAGAGTCTGCTTTGGATGCAGATGCGTCTGGAACATAAACTCGCCTCGGCTGCAGCA
The DNA here is from genome assembly GCF_004010195.1 of Chiloscyllium plagiosum. Lineage (NCBI taxonomy): Eukaryota > Metazoa > Chordata > Chondrichthyes > Orectolobiformes > Hemiscylliidae > Chiloscyllium > Chiloscyllium plagiosum. Next base: position 815,945 of record NC_057746.1, read on the forward strand.
GCCATGAGTCGGCGCTAGCACCACCTCGTCGATACAGAAACCGCCAGGAATACCCAAACTCGCCCGCCATGCCACAGCCACCAGTCTGCGCAGGTCTGACTCACCTGATCGAGCTCTTCAACAAAACATCAATAAAATAAAAGAGAAACAAAAAAAAAAGGAGAAAAGGGATTTTAAAAAAGTAGAAAAGCAGACAGAGTGGACAACCACCGCCATTTTACCTGAAGCATGTCAGTCTGTGGGTAAAAACCATTACCCTCAGATCTTCACCCCTCCAGTAGGTGGTGCTACTGCCGTTTTATGACATTTTTGATCCTGGCACCAGGGAAGCTGGGATTCACACCTGGGAGCTGCAGCAACACCTGTCTGTTCCCCTCACCATAGAATCCCCAGCCACGATTGCTTTTCGACGCTTGCCCTCTATAACTGAGCCAGCAGTGACACAGTAAGCCTGGCTTGAGCTCGATTTCCCAGCTGAATGATCACTCTCACCGGTATTCACTCCTGAAGAGGGTGAGGTGCTCTTCGGGGGCTCCTTTCTCCTTCTTCCCTGTCTAATGGTTACCCTGTTTCCTCCCTCTCTCTGCAGACCTTTAGGCATCACCCCGTAAGCAATGCTATTGGTTCTCAGCCTCAGGGATGAGTTGCCAAACTTCTAAAACCCCAATCTTGAGCTGATAGCACCTCCTACAGTTCACTAGGACACGAAGCAGTTCCAATAATGTGTGCACAGCACGGGACTGACATTATTTAACTCGTATTCATTAGATTGCTATCCAAATTTGCCAGATCTGGGCCAAAGAAGAATACTTCAAACTGCTACTTCCTTTAAGCTGTTGTTAAAGTAGTCGGACTGTTCCATATCACCTGCCGGTCATGGGAAAATTTGTAAGAGAAACACCTTTGACCACAAGTCCATCAGGAAATGGTCAGTACGTAGTGTCCTTGAGACCCTTCGGGAAAAGGAGAGGGCGGATCCTATCGAGCGGTTCCCTGAGCAGACTGTCAAAGCCATTTGGCAGAATGCCTCATCGCCAGAACTTTCCAACAAGCTCCAAGACATGGCTTGGCTGGTGGTGAGATCTGAGAGATCCTTCATGTATGCCCAGCCTCTCTGTCCCATCACACGCTGCCCTGGAAGCAGCTGTGTGGGGGGTTGAGATTGTCACACATCTCCTTCTGGAATGTGCCTTTACAAAGCAAGTCTGGCTAAAGATGCAATGGTTTGTACCGAGGTTCATCCCGAGCAGATCCGTGACGCAGGATTCTGTGCTCTGCGGTCTGCTCCCTAGGATGCACACCGAGATGATCATCAACTGTGCCTGGAGGACCGTCATCTCGGTGAAGGACGCTCTTTGATCTGACCAAAACCTGTTGGTTTTCCCGAGCAAGGAGTTGATCCCGACCCAGTGTTGCAGACTGGCACATTCCAAGATCCAGGACTATATGCCGAAGGATGCACTAAAGCCTGGAGCAGTGAGGAAAGACCATGGTCTGAGGGCTTTCTGCTGAAGGTAACTGGGGGTCTGTTCAGTTCAGACCCTCTGGGGACCTCCAAATGAATGTAAGTAGTTACCTGCAATAGTAGAAAATGTCTTATTTTTTGCAACTGTAGAAAAATGTAAAAATTCCAATGTTTTGTGTGGTTCTTTTTCTCTGCAGAGACTGTACAGATATAATTTAGACCTTTTAAGTGTACTTATTGATAACTTTTATGAATAAAGTATCTATTTGAAACGAATACAGTATTCTGTCACTACTCCTTTATAATCTCAGGTGCTCGAAGTTCCCACACTGTTTGTTCTGACAGTACTCTTTCACTCTAACTTTCTCCACATCCCTCCTGATCTCAGCAATTCCCACTTGCTGTTGAAGAGGTGATACAGTGTAGGGACAAAAGGACCAACAGATTTAATTCATTCATTTGTGGAAATGGCCTTTAATCTCCGCAATTTGGCTTCCCATTGTGAATGGACTCTTCCCATGGTTTTAACAGAATTATTTGTAGACTCGTCTGGCATGGAGCTTAATTAAACAATATCAATAATTTGTGCATGATTTACAAGAGCTTTAACAAGTTATTCTTTTTCCTTTAATATATTTAAAGAATCTCTATAGATTCACCCTAACCTTCTCAGCCAAGGCTATCTCATGTCCCCTTTTCACCCTCCTGATTTCCTTCTTCAGTAAACTCCTGTATTCCTAGATATCTCCAGAGATTCCCTTGATCTCAGCTGCCTGTACCTGAACCATGTTGGTGGACAGGAGCTTGTAGGGGTAGATTGGAATAGTTTGTTTGCAGCAAAGGGACCCCCGGCAAGTGGGTGGCCTTTAAAGTAGAGATAGCTAGCATTCAAAGTCTTTATATTCCTGTTAGGGTGAAAGGCAAGGTTGGCAGGAATAGGGAACCCTGGATGACCAGAGATATTGAGATTTTGACCAGAAAAAAGAAGGAGGTATGGTTCAGGTACAGGCAGCTGAGATCAAGGGAATCTCTGGAGATATCTAGGAATACAGGAGTTTACTGAAGAAGGAAATCAGGAGGGTGAAAAGGGGACATGAGATAGCCTTGGCTGAGAAGGTTAGGGTGAATCTATAGAGATTCTTTAAATATATTAAAGGAAAAAGAATAACTTGAGAGAGACTAGGGCTCCTCAAGGACCAGAGTGGACATGAGGAGAACCACCTGAGATGGGTAAGGTTCTCAACAAATATTTCTCCTCTGTGTTTACTGTGGAGAAAGACATGAAGACCTGGGAACTTGGGGAAGTTAGTGGTGATATCCTGGGGACAGTTCATATCACAGTAGAGGAGGTGTTGGATGTATTGGGTGCATGAAGATAGATAAATCTCCTGGTCCTGACCAGATAGATCCAAGAAAACAGCAAGAGGCTAGAGAGTAAATTGTGGGGGCCCTGGCTGATATTTTTCCATCATCATTAACCATGGGTGAGGTCTGGAAGATTGGAGGGTAGTGAATATTGTGCTATTATTCAAGAAGGGCTGCAAAGAAAAACCTGGGAACTATCGTCCAGTAAGCCTAACATTTGTGGTAGGTAGGTTACTTGAGAAGATTCTGAGAGATAAGATATACATACATTTGAAAAGACAGGGTTTGATTAGGAATAGTCAGTATGGCTTTATGAGTGGGGGATCATGCTTCACAAATTTGTTAAAGTTCTTTGATGAAGTGACCAGGAAGGTTGATGAGGGCAGGGTGGTAGACCTAGTCTATATGGATTTCAGTAAGGCCTTTGATAAAGTTCCACATGGTAGGCTACTCTGGAAGGTTAGATCGTGCATAATCCAGGGGGAACTGGCAAACTGGATACACAATTGGCTTGATGGTAGGAAGCAGAGGGTAATAGTGGAAGGATGGTTATGGGACTGGAGGCCTGTGACGAGTGGAGTGCCTCAGGGGTCAGTGCTGGGCCCATTGCTGTTTGTTATCTATATTTATGATTTGGATGAGAATGTGTAAGGTATGATTAGTAAGTTTGCAGATGACACTAAAATAGGTATCATGGACAGTGAGGAAGGTTGTCAGAAATTGCAGCAGGACTTTTATCACCTGGGGAAGTGGGCCGAGAAATGGCAAATGGAGTTTAACAGAGATACGTGTGAGGTGTTGCATTTTGGAAAGTCAAGTCAAGGTCGGAGTTTCATGGTGAATGGTAGGGCCTTAAGGAGTGTAGTGGAACAGAGGGACCTTGGAGTTCAGGTGCAGTGTTCTCTGAAAGTGGAGTGACAGGTAGACAGGGCAGTGAGGAAGGTTTTTGGCACACTGACCTTCATCAGTCGGGGCACTGAGTATGGAAGTTGGGAAGTTATGTTGCAGTTATACAGGACGTTGATGAGGCCGCATTTGGAGTATTCTGTTTAGTTGCGGTCACCTTGCTATGGGAAGGACATTACTAACTGGAAAGAGTGCAGAAGAAATTTACAAGGATTTTGCCAGGACTCAAGGGTCTGGGTTTCAGAGAAAGGCTGGGCAAGCTCGGACTTTTTCCTTTAGAGCGTAGGAGACTGAGGGGGGAGTCTTATAGAGGTGCACAAGATCATGAGAGGCATGGATAGGGTGAATGCACTCAGTCTTTTTCCCAGGGTTGAGGAATTGAGGACTAGAGGGCATCAGTTTAAGGTTAGAGGGGAATGAAAGGGGCCCTGAGGGGCAATTTTTTTACACAGAGGGTGGTACGCATATGGAATGAGCTGCCAGCAGAAATGGCTGAGGTGGGTACATTAACAACATTGAAAAGGCATTTGGACAAATACTTGGATAGGAAAGGATTAGAAGAATATGGGCCAACTGCAGGGAAATGGGGTTCGTGTGGGCGGACATTTTGGTCAGCACGGACCAGTTTGGGCCAAAGGGCCTGTCTCTCTGCTGTAGGGCTCCACGACTGTATGGCAGGCATTGGCATAGCAGTAATGTCAATCTGCTGTAATCCAGAACCCCAGGCTAATTTTATTTAGGGAACTGGGTTCAAACAGCAACCATTGTTGTAAAAACCCATTGGGCTCACATATGTCCTTTAAGGAGGAAGGAAGCTGTCGTCCTTACCTAGTCTGACCTACATGTGACTCCAGACCTACTGCAATGAGGATGACACTTAACTGCCCCCTGGACTGTCAATACTGGCCTAGCCAGTCACACTCATATCCTGAGAACAAATTTAAAAATAAACATGATAGGAAAACCTGACTCCAAATTGCCCCAAGTTGGGGGTGGGGGTGGGGGTGGGGCGGGGGGGGGAGGTAGTGTGGAGAAAAGCTCTCCATTTTTAAAATGTATTGAAAAGCTTGCACTTACTGTTATACCATCATTCAGAATTATAGAATTAGGTGTGAAAACAGGCCATTCGGCCCAACAAGTCTACGCCGACCCTCCGAAGAGCATCACCCCAGACCCATTCCCCTACCCTATTACTCTACATTTAACCCTGACTAATGCACCTAATCTGCACATCCCTGAGCACTATGGGGCAATTTAGCACAACTAATTCACCCTAATCTACACATCCCTGAAAACTATGGGCAATTTAGCACAACCAATTCATCCTAATCTGCACATCACTGAAAACTAGGGGCAATTTAGCATGGCCAATTCACTCAAATCTGCACATCACTGAAAACTAGGGGCAATTTAGCACAACCAATTCACCCTAATCTGCACATCACTGAAAACTAGGGACAATTTAGCACGGCCAATTCATCCAAATCTGCACATCCCTGAAAACTATGGGCAATTTAGCACGGCCAATTCAGCCAAATCTGCATGTATGGACTCTTGGTTCTTCGAGCCTGCTTGGCTAATCAGTAGGATCATGGCTGATCCTCTAGCTCAATGACATAATTTTGCTTTCTCCCCTTACCCCTACATGTTGCTTTTGTGAATATATTCAGTGGTTTGCTCTCCACAGTCATGTGTGGTAGAGAATTGCATCGGTTCATTCGAGATGAAGAAATGTGTCCTCAACTCAATCCTGAACGATCTACCATCTTGAGATGTGTTCCATGGTCCTGCACTCTCTATCCAAGGGGAAACATCCTCTCTGTATCTAGTCTGACCGGCTCTGTTAAAATTTTATACCTTTCAATCAGATCCGCTTTCAGCCTTCTAAATTCTTCTGAATACAGGGCCAGTCGAACCAGCCTCTCCTCAAAGCTCAGTCCTGCCATCCCTCTATCAGCCTGATGACTCCCCCACTACACTGCCTCTGTAACAAATATATCAACACTTAGGGTGGGAGACCACTGCTGCACTCACTACTCTAGGTCTGGTATCATCAAGACCTGTATAACTGCAGTGAGACATCTGAGCTCAAATCCTCTTACAATGAAGCCCAGCACACCACTTGCCTTCCCGCACCTGCCTGTCTGCTTTAACTTTTCCAGAACCACTCTAATCTAGACTCTGGTTTCCAGCATCTGCAGTCATTGTTTTTACCCTGTCTGCTTTAACTGACTGGTGGGCAAGGATCTCTTTGTATGTCCATATTTACTAATGTATCACCATATTAATAATACTCTGCCTTTCTGTTTTTTCACATCAAAGTGAATAATTTTGCATTTAGCCATGTATTTGCACTGTATTTGCCCACTCACTCAACTTATGTAAACCCCCTTGAAGCCTCTTCCATCCTCCTCACAATCTCACCTATTTTTGTTTAATCAGCATAATTGGAAATTTTGAACTTGTTTCCCTCATGCGAGCCATTTATATATTGTAAATAACTGGGGTCCATGCATTGATCATTCCTGTAACCCACTAGTCACTGCCACTTCAAGTAAGACCCATTTATAAGACTTTAACATACGCTGTATACTAGACCTTAGTTAGGCCACATTTGAAGTATTGGTTACCATTCTACAGGAAGGATGTGGAGACTTTGAAGAGGGTGCTAAAGAGGTTTAGCAGGACGTTGCCTTGATTAGAGTGTCTTAGCTGGAAGGAGAGTTTGGATAAACTTGGATTGTTTTCGGCAGAGCATCAAAGGCTGAGGGGTGACCTGAAAGAAGAGTATAAAATTATGAGTGTCATAGATTGGGTGGATAGTCAGAGACCTTTTCCCAGGGTTGAAATGACAAATACTAGAGGGTGTATGTTGAAGGTGAGAGGGGGTAAGTTTGAGGAAAGGTTTATTTACACAGAGGGATGGTAGGTGCCTGGAACCTGCTGCCAGGCTGGGTTGCTGAGGCTTGGTGGATGTTTCAATGCATAACAATCTTTCTCTGACCCTTTTTTGTATCTTCTGTTTGTGGCTGGTTGAAGGACATTGCCTGTGTAGCCCCTCCTCACACCCATTCACATCCTCTCCTTAAATAAAAGCAAAGTGCAGGAGACACGAGAGAGCTGAAATTAAAATGGGAAATTGCTGGAGAAATTCAGCAGGGCTGGGTCGCATCTGCAGAGAGAGAGAGACAAGCAGAGTTAACGTTGAGTCCCAGTAGCGTACAGAGTAGGGGTTTTTGTAGAACAGACAAGACTAAGGGGCTTTAACAGGGGTTTTAGAAAAAGTCATGATGCTTTTTAAAGAGAGAACTGGCAGGAGGATCAATAATCACAGTCATAGAGTCAGAGAGATGTACAACATGGAAACAGACCCTTCGGCCCAACTCCTCCATGCTGACCAGACATCCTAACCTAATCTAGTCCCATTTGCCAGCACTTGATCTACATCCCTCCAAACCCTTCCTATTCATATACCCACCCAGATGCCTTTTAAATGTTGTAATTGTACCAGCCTCCACCACATCCTCTGGCAGCTCATTCCATACATGTACCACCCTCTGTGTGAAAAAGTTGTCCCTTAGGTCTCTTTTATATCTTTCCCCTCTCACCCTAAACCTATGCCCTTTAGTTCTGGACTCCCCCACCCCAGGGAAATGACTTTGTCTATTTCCCCTATCCATGCCCCTCATAATTTTATAAACCTCTATAAGGTCACCCCTCAGCCTCAGACGCTCTGGCAAAGGTGAATTTCTTTGAGGCAGAGAGTGTTGTAATCAGTGGAAGCAATTCAACCATGACTTGCAAAAGGCATGTGGATAAAGGTTTGATTTGGAAATATTTACAGAGCTCTGGGGAAGGAATTGGAAAAGCAATGGGATGAAATGCTCCTTCAATGAGGCTGCACAGGTACAATGTGGTGCAGTTGCGCAGGTTTCCACAGTGATGAATCGTCCTTTTGTATTGACCAGGAAGTGTGACACAGTCCTTTATAATCCAGCCTGTCCACAGCCAGGTTCTGGAGGTTTCCATGGTGACCCGTCTTTTTTTTTCCCTTCTCGTTCCAGCCGAGCAGCATGAATCAGCAATGCTTTTCCTTCACCCCCCCATCTGGAGGTAATTTCACCCTTCATACACAATATTTTCTTTGTTCTATACAATACAAAAAACAGAAAATGCTGAATATATATTCAGCAATCAACCGGATTTCCAAACAGTGCTTGATTTTGCACTTCCCCAAGAACAAGTTGCACCCATAGTGCACAATAGTCCCTCCTCATTACGGGGGGAGACTGATTCCAGACTGGGTTTGATTTAACCCACAGGTTGTGACGCTGACTTTTCAGACATTCCTGCCTGCTCTCTGACCTCACTGTGATTGTGCCCCCCACCAACTTCTAACGAAGCTCAATCCCCTCCTGTTCAGATGAAACAGTCTCCACACTCAATATTGACTTCCCCGATTTCAGTCGTCATTGTTATTGGTTTTTTTTCAGAGGAAGTGCTGGTTTAATGTCAGCATTTCACCTGACTGACAGCCATCGCCCTACATCAGCACATCTTGTGTCATTTCTACCTTATCCCTTTGATTCTTTTTTCCAAGTTTTTTTTCCCCCTTTGTCCAGCTTAAAACAGAGTCATAGAGATCTACAGCATGGAAACTGACCCGGCCGTCCAACTCGTCCATGCTGACCAGATATCTTAAAGAAATCTACTCCCATTTGCCAACACTTGCCCCATATCCCTCCAAACCCTTCCTATTCATATACCCACCCAGATGCCTTTTAAATGTTGTAATTGTACCAGCCTCCACCACTTCCTCTGGCAGCTCATTCCATACAGATACCACCCTCTGTGTGAAAAAGTTATCCTTTATTTCCCTTTTCAATCTTTCCCCTCTCACCCTAAACCTAAGCCCTTAGGTCTGGACTCCCCCACCTCCTGGAAAAGACTTTGTCTATTTACCCTATCCATGCTCCTCATGATTTTATAAACCTCTATAAGGTCAACCCTCAGCCTCTGACGCTCAGGGAAAACAGTCCTAGCCTGTGCAGCCTCTCCCTGTAGCTCAACCCTGGCAACATCCTTGTAGATCTTTTCTGAACCCTTTCAAGTTTCACAACATCTTTCCGACAGGAAGGAGACCAGAATTGCATGCAATATTCTGATAGTGGCCTAACCGGTGTCCTGTCCAGCCGCCAACATGACCTCCCAACTCCTGTACTCATTTCCAATGGTTCTCAATTCCCTTCCTCTTGGGCTATCTCAGGGTTTGCAGGGCACCCTGTTTGTTGCCCACCCTCCGTGTCAGAATGGCTGACCGGTTTGGGAAGGCAGTACACTGCAATCTGGGAGCGCTGCATGGCGCCCAGGACCCAGGGTCGATTCCCATCCTTGGGTGACTGGCTGTGTGGAGTTTGCACATTGCCCCCGTGGGCTTCCTCCGGGTGCTCCGGTTTCCTCCCACAGTCCGGACACATGCAGGTTAGGGTGAATCGGCCATGCTAAATTGCTCATAGTGTTCAGGGATGTGCAGGCTAGGTGGGGGATAGCCATGGGAATTACAGGGTTATGGAGATAGGGTGGAGGATGTGGGTCTGGGTGGGATGCTCTTTGGAGGGTGGGTGGGACTCAATGGGCCAAACGACCTGAATCCACACTGTAGAGATGCTATGATTCTATTTTAACTCAAAACAGAGGGTCAGAGTAAGGGGGTGGTGTTTGTAAGTTCCAGCCCCTATATCTGCGAGCTGGTATTTGGATTGTTGCCATGGCAGCCTCTGAGCTCAAGGCAGATGGTAGGAGACGATTCTGTGATGTGTAAGTTCTGCTGTGAAACAGTGACGTGGAAACATGGCTCGGTTGCCTTTATGCCTGCTCCCCAGTAATCTTCCCACCTTTGTGAAGCAGCCTCGCCTTGGCATCTGAGTCCTGAGACAATGCCCTGCAGTCTGGTGCCAATCCTCAGGTCTCTGGCCCGTTGCTGCATTGGTTAGTGGATCACTGGCCTTTGGAAGCCAAACACCTTTTAAGAACAAGAGACCATCCATGTTTGTTTAAAACAGCTACGTGCGAACTCTGAGTAGGGATGGTGTGTCTCAGCTAACGACCCATGATTCACCATTCCCCACCAGGGTGGCCAATCTTTGACGTCCACTCCACCTCCCTCTTTCCCATGATTCCCTGAGAAATCAAAGCTCTGTCTAGCTGACCCTTACTCACCGAGGTGGAAGCTTCCAAATAGTCACATCTCTCTGAGTGAAGTATTTTCTCACTTGGCTCCATCCTGAGTGACCAGTCCACATTCAGAGACTCTTGATCCATGCTTTAGATTCACCAAGCTGCAGAAACCTCTCAGTGCCCATTGTGTTGTGCTCCTTCAAAGCCTTTGTCTGTTTCAATGAGATCGCCTTCTCCTAAACTCCAGGGAATACAGAACCCCACACGTCCAACCCTTCAGAGAGAGAGAGAGAGCTGAACCCTCTCATCCTAGTGACCAATCTACTGATTAACATGACATCTTTAACATAACGCAAAATCCAAGGAGCTTCACACGGGCATTATAAACGAACATACAGCACTGGGAGAGGATACAATGTTGGGTTAAAACAGCACAGTTTTTTTGAAGGAGGACAGTGAGGTGCTGAGGCAGCGAGGTGTAGGGAGGGCGTTCCAGAGGTTAAGCTCCAGGTTCCTGAAGACACAGCCACCAGTGATGAGCCATTACAATCAGGGCAGTCCAAGAGGCCAAAATGTCTGGTGAGGAGGATCTGCTCTATTCTACTGACCGACAGGATGTCCCTTCTGTGTGACCTACATTACCTTGGGAAATTGTTTAACTACCCCTGAGTAAAAGTGTCTTTCTTGTGTTCAAATTCTCCCTTTTTCTTCTTTGTCCTGAGAGCATTTTGTAGAATATAAATGGTATGACATAAGTAATAGACTCATCCAGCATGGAGACAGACTCTTCGGGCCAACCAGTCCATGCTAGCCATGTTCCCAAACTAAACTAGACCCACCGGCCTGCGCTTGGTTTTTTTTCCCTCCAAACTTTTAGTATTCATGTACTTATGTAAGTGCTTTTTAAACATTGTAACTGTACTCGCATCCACCACTTCCGCAGGAAGTGCATTCCACACATGGACCACTCTCTGTGTGAATAAAATGCCCCTCATATCCTTTTTAAAGCTTTCTCCTCTCACCTTAAAAAAAATGCCCCCCAGTTTTGAAATCCCCCATCCAAGGGGAAAGACCCCTACTATTCACCTCATCCATACCCCTCATGATTTGATAAACCTCTATGAGTTGAAGTCCCCAAACACCCTCCCAGATACTGAGGGTGGGAGGGGTCTTCCACATTGAGGATGAAAAGTGAACCCTAGTTCAGACGTGGATACTCACCATCAGAGAATCAAAGCAGCAGTCACTTACAGCAATCTAAACTAGCACAGTTTAGTGAATGAACTCTTGGTATTAAGTTCCCTTTAACCAGTCAAGGTGTTTTAAAACAGCCCAAGTTATTATTTTCAACATCTGGCACAAAGAGTTGATTCACTTTGACTCCTGCCTCACAGGTAGGTTTTGTGTCAAATATAGCGCTTGGACTTTCAGAATGGTCTTCCCAAAACATGCATCTTTCCCCTCTCTCTTTGTGATTGATCTGGTCACATTTGGTGCTCGAATAGCATCCCATGGTTTGTCCAGAAGGCATTGGGGAAGTGTAGATTATTGAGTTTTCTCTACCAGGAGATGAGATCATGGCACGTCTGATAATGTCCAACTCCACCCCTCTGCCTTTTCCCCATAACTCCCAATTCCCTCACTGATTAAAAATCTGCCTGCCTGTCTCAGCCCGAAATAAACAGCATGAGAGCTGCCTGCGGTATAGAATTCCACAGATTCACTCCCCTCTGAGAGAAGAAATTCTTCCTCATCCCTGAGTTAAATGGGAAACAGCAGAAACCATTAAACAGAGCAGGATGCATATTTTAACTCTCTGGGAAAGCTTCACTCTGTCAACCATTTATTCCACTGGCTGCATGCATGACCCATACACTGATGCGTCAAAGTGTGTACGTCTATACGACTGACTGCTGAATGTCAAACTCCCTGTTATAACTGCAATGTTTGTGTGCTAGACCATCAAAAGGCCCCTCTTGATCTCATTGGCTAAAGGGAAACGGAATATTTCTGACTACAATAAACTACAAGCTTAATCGAAGAGCCACTGTGCTGCTTTCACCAACAAACTCATGGAAGCGATGTTCCACTAGGCAAGGGGTTCTGTCGGTACAGCAGTAACACACAGCTCCCAGCTCATGGATTCAAGTACAACCAACCATATTCCCTGTGGGAGCTGCTGGAGTTTGGTTACTCACTAACCCTTGACACCCCCCTGTTCTGTGGGAGCTGCTGGAGTTTGGTTACTCACTAACCCTTGACACTCCACTGCTCTGTGGGAGCTGCTGGAGTTTGGTTACTCACTAACCCTTGACACCCCCCTGTTCTGTGGGAGCTGCTGGAGTTTGGTTACTCACTAACCCTTGACACCCCCCTGTTCTGTGGGAGCTGCTGGAGTTTGGTTACTCACTAACCCTTGACACCCCCCTGTTCTGTGGGAGCTGCTGGAGTTTGGTTACTCACTAACCCTTGACACCCCCCTGTTCTGTGGGAGCTCCTGGAGTTTGGTTACTCTAACCTCTGATGCCCCCCTGCTCTATGGGAGCTGCTGGAGTTTGGTTACGCTCTATCCCCCGACATCCCCCTGCTCTGTGGGAGCTGCTGGAGTTTAGTTCCTCACTATCCCTTGACATGCCTCTGCTCTGTGGGATCTGCTGGAGTTTGGTTACTCTAACGTCTGATGACCCCCTGCTCTGTGGGAGCTGCTGGAGTTTGGTTACGCTCTATCCCCTGACATGCCTCTGCTCTGTGGGATCTGCTGGAGTTTGGTTACTCTAACCTCTGATGACCCCTTGCTCTGTGGGAGCTGCAGGAGTTTGGTTACTCACTAACCCTTGACACTCCACTGCTCTGTGAGAGCTCCTGGAGTTTGGGTACTCTCTAACCCCTGACACCCCCCCCCCCTCCCCCTGCTCTGTGGGAGCTGCTGGAGTTTAGTTCCTCACTATCCCTTGACATGCCTCTGCTCTGTGGGATCTGCTGGAGTTTGGTTACTCTAACCTCTGATGACCCCTTGCTCTGTGGGAGCTGCTGGAGTTTGGTTACGCTCTATCCCTCACCACCACCCCTCCTCTGACCAGCACCCCCTGACCACCCTGCAGTGTCGAAGTAAATGATCGAAGTGGAGGCCATTAATGGATGAGCAACAATGTCGATCCTCCCATGGAAGTAACACATTGTAAACCGGCTGGAGGACCCGAATGTTTGACCTTTGACAATGTCCATGGGCTGTGTAGCGGAGGTCCCCTGGGCAGCAGCTCCTCTCATGTTCCCTCAGTCTGACTGGAGGAGTGGATACTTGCTTTCTCTGCTCCTGTCCATTGACGACTCACTGAAATCTGCTCATTCTGGGTCGAGGTCTCTTGATATTCTCGGAGCGAACTTGGTATTCTCCGGGAACACTGGACCGTGCCAGGCTGTGAGACTGGGTAGCCCACACCCCTGGGCCTGGCCCCTGGTGCATTCAGTCTTGGGCCACCTTAATCAGGCTGGGTCCCTTCGTTTCCCATTCTCGCAGCGGATTTCCACCAACTCCTCCCTCACTCCATCCCTGCCAGACGGTTATTTGACGGGGTCAGCGAGCATTACCACTGTTAAAGCAGCTTTGCATTTCATCAGGTGGAAGTGCAGACCATGCAGCGTCCACTCTGTGTACACTCCTGGCTCTCTGTGGCAGAGGCCAGAATGCCCTCTTCACCTCATCTGCCAACTTCCCAGGATTAGCTAAATCGAACATGCGTTACTGGGGTGAAAAATTGAGGACAACTACTTATACAAGTATTGCAATTTGTCACTGAGAAGGAGGCTGACTAATATGCAAGTATGAAAAAGCAAGATTTTGATTCATCTTATAATTTCAGCTTAACGCCCACATCACAATCTACAGTAACATGCCAGTCTCACCTTCCTTCTGTCCCTTGCTATTTTACACAATATATTCACAGGTTCTGAGCTCCCAGTCTTTTGGACCTCCTGGATTCTGATCATCTCAAAACCAGTGATGTCGCTGCAGGTTTATTGTCAATTACCACGAGTGACTGGAAGTCGACTGGGCTGCACGGTGGCTCAGTGGTTAGCACTGCTGCCTCACAGCACCAGGGACCAGGATTCAATTCCCACCTTGGGCAACTGTCTGTGCGGAGTTTGCACATTCTCCCTGTGTCTATGTGGGTTTCCTCCGGGTGCTCCGGTTTCCCCCCACAATCCAAAGATGTGCAGGTCAGGTGAATCGGCCATGCTACATTGCCCGTAGTGTTAGGTGCATTAGTCGGGAGTAAATGTAGGGTGGGTTGCTCTTCGGAGGGTCGGTGTGGACTTGTTGGGCCGAAGGGCCCGTTTCCACATAGTAAGGAATCTAATCTAATCTATCAGCAGGAAAATGGGAACAGAAGCTGTATGGCTGAGTCTGTTTCAAAAGCTCATCTATACACTGGATACTTACACCACCCATTTTCCAACTCACTCGTATCCTCATTTTCATCAACAATGAAACCTTGAGAGTCTGAGCAACAGACGTCCTGGTAAATCTCTTCCGAACCCTCTCCAGTTTAATAATACCCATCCTACAACAGGGCCACCAGATCTGGGCACAGTACTCCAGAGAGGTCTCACCAACATCATGTACAACCTCCACATGACTTCCCAACTCCTATACTCACAGGTCTGGGTAATGAAGGCCTGCGTGCTAAACACTGTCTATAAACATAAGGATAAGGAGTGGAGTCAGCCATTCGGCCCTTTGAGTCTGCTTCACTATTCAGCAAGGTCATGGCTGATCCATCTGTGTTCTGATTTCTGCATCTCGATAATCTCTGTCCAACAGGAATCTCTCCCCCATTTAAAAGAAATGTGAATATGAAATGTCTGGAGACACATGAGCCAAGCACAGGCAGAGGGGACTAGTTCCCTTTTATTCATTCCCCTCTATCTAACCTTAAACTGATGCCCTCTAGTCCTCGATGCCCCAACTCTGGGAAAAAGACTGAGTGCATTCACCCTATCCATGCCTCTCATGATCGTATACACCTCTATAAGATCCCCCCTCTGTCTCCTAAGCTCTAAAGAAGAGTCCTAGCTTATCGAACCTCTTCCTAAAACTCAGACCCTTGAGTCCTGGCAACACCCCTTCCTATAGCAAGTGCGCCCTCACCTATGTCCTGGATAGCTGGAACATAACTTCCCAACTTTTATTCTCAGTGCCCTGACTGATGAAGACCAGTGTGCCAAAAACCTTCCTCACTACCCTGTCTACCTGTGACTCCACTTTCAGAGAACACTGCACCTGAACTCCAAGGTCCCTCTGTCCCACTACACTCCTTAAGGTCTCACCATTCACCATGAAACTCCGACCTTGATTTGACTTTCCAAAATGCAAGACCTCACACTTAACTATATTAAATACCATTAGTTTTATAAAATTAATAAATTAACCCTGTTCCTCCCAATAAGTTGTACAAGTGAGAGCAAGCCTTCCTGATATAACCTTACAATTACTGATCAATGCTTGAATTTCAAAAGGTTACAAAGGGCAATAATCCTCAATAATTCATTTATCTGGTCCCCTGTATCATCACATGGTCTCTGAATACAACCAGTCCACAGACTGACCCCCTACCCACACATACCCACCCCCTCTCTCTCCCCAAACATCACCAATTCCCCTCCCACGCCCTGTCATCCTCTTTCTCAGTGCACAGTCTATGCTCCAGTGTAATAGTGGCAGGTCAGGCAGCATCTAGGGAACAGGAGAATCGACGTTTCGGGCATTAGCCCTTCTTCAGGAATGAGGAAAGTTGGTCTAGCAGGCTAAGATAAAAGATAGGGAGGAGGGACTTGGGGGAGGGGCGTCGGAAATGTGATAGGTGGGAAGACGTCAAGGTGAGGGTGATAGGTCAGACGGGGGTGGGGGCGGAGAGGTCGGGA
>NC_057746.1:832479-833829 GCF_004010195.1 Chiloscyllium plagiosum
AGGATGGGAGGTGGTGTAGTCCAGGTAGCTGTGGGAGTCGGTTGGTTTGTAGTAGATGTCCGTGTTGATTCGGTCGCCTGAGATAGAAATAGAAAGGTCGAGGAAGGGGAGGGAGGAATCTGAGACTGTCCAGTGTAATAGTATTGACTCTCAGTGCACTGTGATTGAAATCTGAATTTTGAGAGCCCACATTTGTGCCATCTTACCCTCGGTGTTACTCACACTCACTCAATTCCCCCATTCTTCAGCCCCAGACCCGCTTACCCTAACCTTCACAGCCAGGTTCCACACTCCCCTTTGTACAGCTCACCCAGAACCTTCCTGGTCCCTGTTAACTCCCACAGTCCTCTCCGCATTAACCTCCAGCAGTTTCTTTTCCCCTGATGCACTGATGACACCCTCCATGCTGTAAACCTCCAGGCCTCCGCCATTACTATCTCTGCAACCATCTTCCGATTGGCTGACCATCAGCCTTACCCTGGCCACCTCTACACCCAATTCCACCCGTGGGAAAAAGACTTATATTCATCAGGGAAAAGCAGAATGATGGAGATCTGAAACAAACACAGGGAGTGCTGGAGAAACTCGGCAAGGTGTGACAGCATCTGTGGAGACAGAAAGGAAACAGAGGTAATGTTTCGAGTCCTGTATTCAGAACTGAAAGCTGTTGGATAATGGTGTTTTATAACTCTGATAGAGAAGGAGAAGTGGCCAGTGTTGGGCAAATGCTGGAGAGGACCCAGTGTAAAAGACTTGTTCATCAGGGAGAAATCCTAACAGCCTTGACACCCTGGCCATCACGTGACCCGGGGGTGATGGTGTTGTCATAGCGATTACTCTGTTGTTAAGGATACAAAAAACCCCCAGGCAAGAGGTGCAGAAACACCCAGTGGGACCCATGGCTCTGAAGTCATTTGTTACTCCGAAGCTGTTAAATGTAACAGTATGTCATATACTCACACGGTGGAACACAAAATATTGTGAAAGGCTTCTGTCTAATTTGCCTGAAGCCACCCTGCTCCCACTTTCGAGCTCTGTCTTTAAGAGCTCTCCTTGCTCCCCCTCAGTCTCATTCACAAACCACCCCCATGTTCCTGCTGCTGGTCCCAACCTTCACATCTTGCCCTGTCATAGAGTCATAGAGATGTACAGCAGGGAAACAGACCTTTCGGTCCAACCTGTCCATGCTGCACAGATATCCCAACCCAATCTAGTCCCACCTGCCAGCACCCGGCCCATATCCCTCCAAACCCTTCCTATTCATATACCCATCCAAATGCCTCTTAAATGTTGCAATTGTACCAGCCTCCACCATTTCCTCTGGCAGCTCATTCCATACAGATACCACCC
>NC_057746.1:834230-835313 GCF_004010195.1 Chiloscyllium plagiosum
TTTTTCACGCAGAGGGTGGTGCGTGTATGCAATGAGCTGCTAGAGGATGTGGTGGAAGCTGGTACAATTACAACATTTAAGAGGCATTTGGATGGGTATATGAATAGGAAGGGTTTGGAGGGATATGGGCCGGGTGCTGGCAGGTGGGACTAGATTGGGTTGGGATATCTGGTCGGCATGGACAGGTTGGACCAAAGAGTCTGTTTCCCTGCTGTACATCTCTATGATTCTGTGACTCTATCGTTCCGATAGGAAGGAGACCAGAATTGCACACAATATTCCAACAGTGCCTAACCAATGTCCTGTACAGCCGTAACATGACCTCCCAACTCCTGGATTTGGTTATTTTCACTGGCTTCATCTTGTCCCATTAGATTAAAGATGCTACATCAATCCAACAGTGAAAGTAACTATTGTCCTGGATTTCAAATCAATCATTCACTGGGATAGAACAATCTGCACTTTTTCCAAAGGGGAACTTACCTGGATTAGATAAACCTTGACCCTGTGTTGCTTTGAGGTCTGTAAGGTGGTTTACATGATTTTTAATTGACACACACCCTAGCTCTCGGATTAAATCCCAGTCCATTTCTTGCTGTGGAATTCCCCGAGTTTATTCACATTGAATGTATTTTCCCTGGATGAATGCTTATAGTGAGGTGCATTTGACCCCGACTCTCGCTTTTCCATCTATATAGATCTCGGCTGGTCCACGCTAGCCTTTACGGAGCAGGGTGACAGTCTGGAGAACCTGTCTGATTCAGGGATGAGGCTCCCTCATGGACTTCACTTTGAGGAAGGAGATGGTGTGGATTTCCAGGACGGAAAGATGGATAATGCAGGGAGGAGAGGCAGAGGACAATCAATGTCATTAAACAGATCAGAAATATTTACAGAGAAATACCCAGTCTGACCCCAGAACTGGAAGCCAGCAGATTATACAGTTACAGAGTCACACCTGCCTCTAATATTGAACTACTTTTTGTTGCTACTTCCCATTCCCTACTCCATTCCCGATTCCCCACCCCATTCCCATTCTCCACTCTATTCCCATTCCCTTCTCTGCACCCCGTTTTCCACTCT
>NC_057746.1:835808-843584 GCF_004010195.1 Chiloscyllium plagiosum
CCATTCCCCATTCCCACTCCATTCCCCATTCCCCCATTCCCCTCTCCATTTCCCCTTTCCCACTCCATCCCCCCATTCCCACTCCATTCCCATTCCCCCATTCCCCTCTCCATCCTGCCATCATGTCTCCTTGTCACTGCCTCTGCCCCCTCCACAAGCCCTGGCGAAGGAGGCTAGCAGCAGGACCAGATGATCGATTGGTCTCAGTCTCAGTCACAAAGAGACCCAGGGGCTGCTTGCACTTGTTGAGGTAGGGGCTGGGGCTGAGGTCGGGGTGGGGTAGAGAGTAGAGTGAGGACAGAGCTGTTAAAAGGTTCACTTGGGGCAGTGAAAAGTAATTGATATTGATCATTACAGTCAAGGTTAATGCTGAGCTGATAGAGCTGTTGGCATTGTCATCGAGAAGGTTTACTGAGGGTGATTTCATTGGCATCATAACGTCAGTGAAGATTCAGGAGCACCTTCCCCTTCATGAGATCTCCCTGTCTGTGTAAGCCTATCACTAGAGTAACATTGAGCTGTTTATCTATTCTTCTGATACTTTCTTCTTCTCTTAGCTCCACATCTGAATTCCAGTCCCGAGGTCTGCTTTAAAGTCAGTGCTGCCCACTGTATCACCTCTAAACCCCATCTCAGGTTACTCCCTGACATATCAATCCACAATCCTTTCTCCTCTCAGTCCTTGCATTGACTGACTTTATCACCTCAACTCACTCAGCCCTCTGTCTTTCGGAGTTCACTGACCTCCTGCCCTGCTTAACCTCTTCCTCCATATAAACACCCATCTCCACAGCCCGCAATGGTCACCTCACCTTCACCATGACACCACTCATCCCACAGAGGGGAATCCCCTGACCATTCCTTGAATCCCTCCCGTCGTCTACCAAACCACATCCTTCTGCATGCCCTCTGCTTCCCTGACCCAGTTACAGAGGAATTTCCACTGTGCAGACTGGAGGCATGTTATTTCTGGAGCTCACATCCTGTCTAACCTTAAAACAAAACAATGAACTGCAGGGTGCTAGAGGTTGGAAACGGAGACATAAATGACAGGAGAAACTGAGCAGGTCTGGCAGCATCTGTGGAGAGAGGAACAGAGTTACCATTTCAGGTCCGTTCTGATGAAGAGTCACTGGATTCAAATCCTTAACTCTGCTTTCATCCCACAGGCTGCTGAGTTTCACCAGCAATTCCTGTTTTGGATCCTGCCTATCCAAGTTCCTCACCCTCATGTTCAATATCCTCACGTCAGTGAAACCTTCACTCTCTCCCTGTCCCTGTATGGCCCTGATCTACATTCACTGAAGCTGCAAAGCTGCACATTTGAGGATTTGTCACGGAGACTGAGACCTGCCGATTAAGGGTGGTACGGTGGCTCAGTGGTTAGCACTGCTGCCTCATAGCACCAGGGAGCTGGGTTCGATTCCTGCCTTGTGTGGAGTTTGCACATTCTCCCCATGTCTGCGTGGGTTCCCTCCCTCATCATATAAACATATGCATGTTAGGTGGATTAGCCATGCTACTGTGTCCAGTGGTGTGCAGGCGAGGTGGGTTAGCCATGAGAAATGGGCGGTTATGGGGATAGAGTAGGTTCTTTGGAGGGTCAGTGCAGACTCAGTGGGCCAAATGGCCTGCTTCCCCCACACTGTAAAGATTCTCTGATCTCCCTGTGCCATTCCCCTCCCCTTTATCCTGATTGACAGGTAAGGAGCTCACTGTAATGCACACGCTGACAACAGCCAGCTCCACTTCTCTCCACTGCCCCCTCCCTTTATCTGGCAGGCTGCATGTCGGCTATCCATTCTCAGATCAGCAACAGTACGGTAGGAAGACTGCAGCTCTTGGCACACAGCCGTAAACCCATCCCTGATATTATTGCAGTTCCCCCGGCCTGTCTCGGGTTGAGCCAGAGAGTCCTACCTGGTGAAACTCTGACCTTGTATTGTGGAGAGCTCCTGCCCACGTCTGTGGCAGTACCAGCCTGCAGCCCCTGCCCTGATTCTGATTAACCATCACTGAGACCCTCATCAAGCTGTTCTTGCGTCCCAATTGCTCCCTTGAATATCCTTCACCCCCCCCACCCCACCTCTCAACACAGCCAAAATCTATCATGCCTAACAGAGTCTCTCATGGAGTCACAGAATCCCTACTATGCAGGCAGAGGCCATTCAACCCATCAAATCTGGACTGACCCTCTGAAGAGCAACCCAAACAGAGCCACCATCCCACTCTATCCCTGTAATTTCCAGGGGTAGCCCACCTAGCCTACACATCCCTGAACGCTATAGGTAATTCACCTAACCTGCACAGCTTTGGACTGTGGGAGGAAACCGGAGCACCCGGAGGAAACCCACGCAGACACGGGGAGAACGTGCAAACTCCACACAGACGGTCACCCAAGGCTGGAATTGAACCCGCGTCCCTGGCACTGTGAGGCAGCAGTGCTAACCACTGAGTCATCGTGCCACTCCGAATGGTGCCAGTAATAGCTTTCAATGCCAGCCAATTCTTCAAGAGTATTCTCCAACTTCTCCAGCGTTTTGTCCTTGTCCTGGTGTAATTTCTCATCCACTGATTGGCCAGTGCAGACGGGAAGGGCACATAGGGACTCTGACTATGAAGGGATTGTCTGGGAATTTGAAGATTCTACTCAGCAATTCCTCTTACACCTGGAACCTTTAAAGGTCTTCATAAAAATCAAAGATTCCAGAGAGTTCCAAAGAAATTGCATAAAGTCATCAATGTGGATTCTTAAAGACACAGTCTAACTCCTGAGGAACTGTTCAGCTGCTTACCTCAAATACCCCGATCTCCACCTCCTCCGTTCATACCTCATAGGTCTTGACGTGACACTCCTTTCCCCCCCCACATAGCGACCCTACGTTAGTGTGAAAACTTGTGGTTACACTCTAAGCAGGGGGTTTATAAGTGGGGGCTGATGCGAGGACTCAAATAGCCATATCTATATTCATTTGGAAGATGAGACTATTCATTGAATAAAGTCAGTGAAATTTCCAATCTCAGGTAAATGTGTAGCAGAAGGATCTTTACAGTTGGAGACTCTATGCCTATGATAGTTTGCCCACTGCTGAGTGTTATTACAGCACCTCCCTGTGTACAAGACTGGACGAGACAGACGCACAATAGTTATGTGTTCTATCTGCAGCACAATGGTGGAGGCAGTGGATCAGGTTGGACTGTGGAGCATATATCTATCTTTGTTCTAAAAGATCATGATGGGGGATGTTAGTCTGACACACAGTCTGGCTCCCAGTGGTTGCCCTAGTAACGGTACATATCTACTCAAATCGTTCTGAGTTTTGTGGTCACACATCTGCAGGTAAGTGATTGGTATTCCCCTCGAACCCCTGACTAGCCGGGGTGGTTAGCTGGTTGTTATCAGTAAGGGAGTATACCCAGCCTGTGTCCTGCTCTGGGGTAGCTCACCGCGTACCCTGGGACAGACAATCCAACCTCAGTACAGACAGCAGCCTCTTCACTGACAGCAGAGACAGTGAAAGGACAGAGGCTGTACTTGCTCACACTTCTGTTATCAAGCCCAGAAGCTGATATATCCGGAATGAGCAATGTCAAGCCGATGAGTGTGGAAGTAGTGGGTGTGACAGTAAATCATCAGTAAGTACACATGGTCTTTACTCAAACTGTCTCTGCTATGGCAGACACATTCCGAGATCATCAAACAAAGTGGTACACAAATGCATTAATTGTTTACAGATATAAAAACTAGACAACTTTCTGTAAAAATATGTTGATTTCAAAACGATACCATGAGTTTGAATGGATAGAGAAGGAAATACGAAACAAGGAACAGACTTGATCAGATCTGCAAAGTACTGGTCTTGATCTTCAACTGGACTGGGAGGGTATACACTGAGCAGCCCTATACCAAACCCTGTAACTTGGCGCTCGTTGCATTGGAAATGGTCCGACACACACCATAACCCAGATGAGACCACACGCTGAAACATACAGTGAAAAATAGGAGTATTCATGGTAATAAACAAGCTGCAGTGTTACAATCTCCCACATTCAAATGTTTCCAGGAAACTGGGCTGAGAATTCTACTGCGGCTAGAGTCATAGAGTCATAGAGATGTACAGCACGGGAACAGACCCTTCGGTCCAACCCGTCCATGCCGACCAGATATCCCAACCCAATCTCGTCTCATTTATCATCATTTGGCCCATATCCCTCTAAACCCTTCCTATTCATATACCCATCTTTTAAATGTTGTAATTGTACCAGTCTCCACCACATCCTCTGGCAGCTCATTCCATACACGTACTACCCTCTGTGTGAAAAAGTTGCCCTTTAGGTCCCATGTATACCTTTCCTCCTCTCACTTAAATCTATGACCTCTGGTTCTAGACTTCCCTACCCTGGGAAAAAAAACTTTGACTATTCATCTTATCCACGCTGCTCATGATTTTATAAACCTCTATAAGGTCACCCCACAGCCTCTCGCACTAGAGGGAAAACAGCCCCAGCCTACTCACTCTCTCCCTCTAGCTTAAATCCTCCAACCCCAGCAACATCCCTGTAAAGCTTTTCTGAACCCTTTCAAGTTTCACAACATCTTTTCTATAGCAGGGAGACTAGAGTTGAATGCGGTATTCCAAAAGTGGTGTAGCCAATGTTCAGCATGACCTCCTAACTCAATGTGGAGAAAGTGAGGTCTGCAGATGCTGGAGATCAGAGCTGAAAATGTGTTGCTGGAAAAGCGCAGCAGGTCAGGCAGCATCCAGGGAACAGGAGAATCGACGTTTTGGGCATAAGCCTGAAGAAGGGCTTATGCCCGAAACGTCGATTCGCCTGTTCCCTGGATGCTGCCTGACCTGCTGCGCTTTTCCAGCAACACATTTTCAGCTCCTAACTCAATGTACTGACTAATAAAGACAAGCCTTCTTCACTATCCTATCTAACTGTGACTCCACCTTCAAGGAGCTATGAACCTGCACTCCAAGGTCTCTTTGTTCCAGGACCTTATCATGAAGTCCTGCCCTGGTTTGCCTTACCAAAATGCAACATCACACAGTTATCTCAATTAAACTAAATTCAATTTATCTAACTTGAAGTTCAAGGCTTCCAAATAAAAATTAGGGACTAAAGAAATGTGTGGGGGACTTCAACTACCCAAATACCAACTGGGACACAGACAGCATCGACGGCACAGAGGGAACAACATTCTTAAGCTGCATTCATGAGAACTTTATTAGCTGGAAGGTAACCTGCTCAATGGGAGGGTACAATTCTGGCTTTACACTGAGGAACTGAAACTGGCCAATTAAAGGATGGGGATCATTGTAAAAATTCTAAATTTGGGGAAGACAAGTTTTGCAGAGCTGAGAGATGATCTGAGGGAAGTGGTCAGCTGACAGTTACTGGAAGGAAAGTCAGTAACAAATCTATGGGAGGCAATTAAACTGGTTTCAGTGCATCACGTCCACACAAATGTAACAGGTGGTACTGCCAAATCGAGAGGCTCCTCGTGATCCAGGGGCAGACGGGGGAAGGTAGTACACAACATAAAATAATCTCACAAAAATCAATACTTTGGGGAAGATATAGGAGGATAGAAAGTACAGTGAAGTGGAAAAAGGAATTAAGAAAAGAGAAACAGGGAAACACAGAGCTTAAAATAATCTCACAAAAATCAGTACTTTTAGAAAGACCAGGTAGAAAAGAGGAATTAAGAAAAGAGCTCATACAAGAAAATACAGGTCAGTAAAATTAAGGAAAATCCAAAAATGTTTGATCAATACAACAGGATGACACAGGAAAGGGATGAGCCAATCAGAGGTGGATATGATCATTTGTACACAGTTGCAGAGGATGTGGGCAGGGTTCTATATGAGGTCTGTGTCTCTGTCTGCACAAAGGGACGATGATACAGATGTTCCAAAGAAGAGGAATGTGAGATATTAGACGAAATAAGCAGCTGGAGAAGTGAAGTACATGAGAGACTGAACCAAATTGCAACATTAACCTTGTGTTCACTCCACAAGTGCTGCCAGACCTGCTGAGTGTCTCCAGCCATTTCTCTTTATGCTTGTTACTGGACAGACTGATCTCTTTGAAGAACACACCATCACCGGTGCTGGCGGAATTGTATCCTCAGCTGAAATAGCAGATGCTCTCAGGATCATTTTCCAATTCTCACTGGATACAGGTTGGTTGTCAGAGGATGAGAGAAGTGCAAAACTTGCATAATGGATAGGCCCAATCATTACAGCCCACTCAGTGGTGGACAAATCACTGGAGTTGATACCGGGAGAGAGGACTTACAGCTATGTTCAAAGACATGGGTTAATCAGGGATGGTTCTCTTAAGAGAAGATTGTCTCTTACTAAACTGAATGTTTTGAGAAAGTAACAAGGAGGATTGGTGCAGGTCATATGGTGGATGTTGTATACATGGATTGGAGGAAGGCAATTAACAATTTCCCATATGGGAGACTGGTCAGAAAAATGAAGGGCCGGGAGTGTGGTGCTGGAAAAGCACAGCAGGTCAGGCAGCATCCGAGAAGCAGGAGAATCGACGTTTCGGGCATAAGCCCTTGATCAGGAATTCCTGCTGCTCCTCGGATGCTGCCTGACCTGCTGTGCTTTTCCAGCACCACATTCTCGACTCTGATCTCCAACATCTGCAATCCTCACTTTCTCCGAGCAGTATTAAGGCCCATGGCATAGAGAGGAATATGGTAAACACTATGCAAACCTGGCTCAGCGACAGGAAACAAAGGGGAATAGGTGACGGATGTGTTTGGGAGTGGAAAGCAATTTCCAATGGTGTTGTGCAGAGCTCAGTGTTGGGTCACTTGCTGTTTCTGGTATATTAATGATTTAGATCTCAACATGTTTGGGAAATTTGTCGATGACACAGACGTTAGCTGGGAAATTGATAGTTAAAGAGGTGGCTGTCTACTTCAGAAAGATATCAATGGTTTGGTTGAATGGGGAGGGGGTGAAAATGCCAAGTGGAATTCAATACGGAAGAGTAGGTTTGCTACTAGAGAGAATAAACACAGCAAGAGCATACACAAGATATGGGAGGGTACTGAGGAAGTGAGACACTTTGGAGTTCATGTCCACAGATCCCTGAAGGTGCAGGACAGGTAGAGATGGTGGTAAAGAAGTTCAAATGGAATCCTATCCTTCATTGGGTCAGGTTTTAAATACTAGATCGGGGATGTAATGCAATATCAGACACTGAGCAGGCCACAGCTGGTATTTGGTGTGCAGTTCGGATCACCACTTTACAGGAAGGATGTAACTGTTCGAAGGAGAGTACAGGCAAGACTATTTCCAAGAAAACTGCAACTCTGAGGAAAGTCTGGATAAGCCCAGGTTGTTTTCCTTAGGCCAGAGAAGGCTGAGGGGTGATTTTGTTGAGGTGTACAAAATGAGAGGCTTGGGATAGGGTGAGCAGGATGACCAGTTTCCCTGAGCGGAGAGGTTGGCAGAGGGTGGGGAATTGATTTCAAATGATCAGTACATGGAGAGGTGGGAAAACGTGTTGACCCAGTGGGTCAGGGGGTGGGGACGGTCACTGCCCAGTAGGTAAAGGGGTGGGGACGGTCACTGCCCGGTGGGTCAGGGGGTGGGGACGGTCACTGCCCGGTGGGTCAGGGGGTGGGGACGGTCACTGCCCGGTGGGTCATGGGGTGGGGACGGTCACTGCCCGGTGGGTCAGGGGGTGGGGACGGTCACTGCCCAGTAGGTAAAGGGGTGGGGACGGTCACTGCCCGGTGGGTCA
>NC_057746.1:844189-846230 GCF_004010195.1 Chiloscyllium plagiosum
GAAGAGATGTTATTGGGCCTTTGTAACCAGTGCATGCTCCAATTGTAACCACATAAAGAGTCCAAGAAAGCTCATTGTGGATGACCATTCCCAGGAGCTTGTTCCACCTCTGTGCTGTTAATGTGTAGGGGGCATGAGCAACATCCCACTAACAGTCAATAATGAGTTCCTTGGTTTTGCCGGCATTGAGAGTTAGGTTGTTCTCAGTGCAGCACTTTTCCAATCTTCCACCTCCCTGTCTGTCATCTGTTTCATTGCCATCTGAGATTCGACCGACTGTGGTGGTGTCATCAGTGAATTTGTAAATGGCATTAGTCTGGTATTTGGCGATGGGTATACAGTGAGTACAGTAGGGGACTGAGTACGCACCCCTGGGGGGCTCCAGTGTTGAGTGTTAGTGAAGATGAAATATTGTCCTCACTTTTCACTGATTGTGGCCTGTGGGTCAGGAAAGAGAGGATCCAGTTGCAGAGAGTGGGGCTCAGTCTGAGATCACTAAGTTTAGTAATCAGTCTCGAGGGAAAAACAGTGTTGAAGGCTTAACTATAGTCAATGAGTAGGATTCTTAGGTAGCTGTTCTTGGTGTCAAGATGTTCCAGGGAGGAGTGAAGGGCAAATGATGTGGCATCTGTTGGTCCGATAGGCAAATTAGAGTGGGTCAAAGAGTAGTGGGGAAGCTGGAGTTGATGAATGCAATGACCAGCTTTTCAAAGCACTTCATGACCACCAAAGTTAGGACCACAGGGCGGTAGTCATTGAGACATGCTGCATGAAACTTCTTAGGCACAGGGATGATGTTAGCCCTCTTGAAACAGGCAGGGACAGTCGCCTGCTGCAGGGTGAGGTTGAAGATGTCCGAGAAGATCTCTGCCAGTTGGTCTGTGCATGCCCTTGTTGGAATAGGTGTTACCTCTCTGCTGATGTGGATGTCAGGGTGAAAATAGAAGGTTAATATATATATGTATGTATATATCTGGTGCAAATGTGATGGGCTGAACAGCCCCATTCTGTGCTGTGAAATTTCTATGCATAATTAGCCAGAGAAGGTGCTGAAGAACAAATGCAGTCACCGACAAATGCAGCAAGCTGTTACTCAGCAATTCGAGGTCAATGCTGGGTGGTGTACGAGGTCTGGGCAAGAAAACAAGCGTGAGCATGCGCGCACACACACAACAGACACAAATACACAGACACAAATACACAGACACACACACACATACATACAGACACAGACAGACACAGACAGACACACACACAGACAGACACACACACAGACACAAATACACAGACACACACACACACAGACACACATGCAGACAGACAGACACACATACACACACAAATACAATACACAAATATACACACACACACATACTCAGACACACACATTTACTCAGATAAACGCGCACACCTCAGCTCATTTCTGAGCTGTCTCTTGTGATATTTCTGGTAATGATGGAGGAGGTGTAAATGTCAGGTGTAACAGAGGTAGCATGGTGGCTCAGTGGTTAGTGCTGTTGCCTCACAGTGCTAGGGACCTGGGTTTGATTCCATCCTTGGGTCACTGTCTGTGTGGCATTTGTACATTTTCTCAGTGTCTGTGTGGGTTTCCTCCCACAATCCAAAGATGTGCAGGTTAGGTGGATTGGCCATGCCAAATTACCCATAGTGTTCAGGGATGTACAAGCTAGATGGATTAGCCATGGGCAAAGCAGGGCTGCAGGGACTGGGTGCGATGCTCTTTCAGGGGTTCAGTGTGGACTCAATGAGCCAAATGAGCTACCTACATTCCCTGCAATTAGCCCTACCCCAGCTCAGGACAACACTCTCACATCTTCCGCCTAGGAACCCTCCAACCACAACTCAGATTTCTCCAGTTTCCTCATTTCCCCTCCCCCCACCTTGTCTCAGTCCCAACCCTCGAACTCAGCACCGCCTTCCTAACCTGCAATCTTCTTCCTGACCTCTCCGGCCCCGCCCCCACCCCCACTCCGGCCTATCACCCTCACCTTATCACCCTCACCTTAACCTCCTTCCACCT
>NC_057746.1:848605-869922 GCF_004010195.1 Chiloscyllium plagiosum
ACACACACACACAGAGGCATGCACCGACACACATACTTACGCACACACATAGACACACACACACATACAGAGACACACACATACACACACATAGAGACACACAAAGACACACACACAGAGACACACACACAGGCACACACCGACACACATACGCACACAGGTACACACAAACACGCACCGACACCGACACATACTCACGCACACACACAGAGACACACACATAGACACACACACACGATTTAATTCAAAACTTTTCACAGTATCTGCCACTGGAACCCCTGATATAATCAAATCCCAGTGAATGAGTGACCATTTATGGACCAGTTCCCACTGCTGCCTGGGTTATCCTCGTGCCAGGGAGTGCCACTGCCATCTTGCTGGCAGATGATACAGACAGACTCACAACTGGGGCATACAGTGAGGTGCCCTCAATCGAAGGAACCGTGTGCCTGATCGAGGGCATCAACATTGGGCACAGAGAGCTGCTTGGATAGACCACTCGCTTCCTTGCTCGGTCTTCCTCAACTTGGGCATTTATTCCACAGTATCTCCTCTGGTTCATTGTGCATCACTCTCCCATCCTTGGAGGTCTCGGGTTATCCTATTATCAGCCTGTTCAGTGGGTGCTGCAGCTCCCATTCTGCCCCTCACAATGGCACACACATTATTAATGAGGCAGCCCCAGTGGGCACCATATTGGAGGACTGTCCTCAGGGCCCAGTGAGGGATGTGAGGAGGGAACTTCAATCTCCAGGAGACGTCTGTCTCTCAACGGGTGCCTGTTAGTCAGACTCACTTCTCCCTCTGTCATTGAGGGGCAGGGAACTGCAAACCACACACACACACACACACACACACACACACACCGATAAACATCAATTATAAATAAACATGGGCATGTGCGTCTCGTGCTGGGTAGCCCTGGCAGAACCCAGACTGGGCATCACTGAGCAAGTCCTTGCTTCCTCTCAGACACTGAGCAGATTATTGCTGAGTAGGTGCTGTTTGATAGCACTGTTGATGGCACCTTCCATCACTTTACTGATTGAGAATAGTCTGATTGGGCGGTGATTGGCTGGGATGGATTTGTCCTGATTTTATGTACAGGATATACCTGGGCAATTTTCCACACCATTGGGTAAATGTCAATGTTGTAACTGGACTGGAAGAGCGACTGTCAGTGTGGAGTTTGCACATTCTCCCCGTGTCTGCGTGGGTTTCCTCCCACAGTCCAAGGATGTGCAGATTAGGGTGAATTGGCCATGCTACATTGCCCATAGCATTAGGTGTATTAGTCAGAGGGAAATGGGCCTGTTTCCACACTGTAGGGAATCTAATCTAATCTAAAGCTTGGCTAGGGAAACAGCAAGTTCTGGAGCATACGTCTTCAGTACTATTGCCAGAAGGTTATCGGGGCCCATTGTCTTTGCAGTATCCAGTGTCTCCACCTATTTCTTGAGTGAATCGAATTGGCTGAAACTTGGTATCCATGATGGTGGGGACCACTGGAGGAGGCCGAGACAGATCATCCACTCAAGTCTGGATGAACCGGGAATGAACCAGGCCCTTGGCCAGCCCTACCTCAGACATGATGGACACAGGAGCAGTGGAGGGGAGGGGGGGGAGGAATCTGGTACCAAGGTCCCAGCTAATGTCAAGCAGCAGCACTGGGGGAGCAGAGAGGGAGAAGCCAACTTATAAGAAAATAGAGAAGATGAACCAAAAATCCCGAATCTATTGCAGTAACATCATGCAAGATAATCAGAGATCCAAGATGGCGCCGGAGTGTGGCGATACTGTGTGTTAACATGTGATACACTTTTTACTGCATTTTGGTACATGTGACAATATTAGATAGATTTAGATCAAAGCCAAAAGCAGGGAGATGATGGCCTGTTAATCCAGAGACACAGGTAACGTTCTTAGGACTTGGGTTCAAACCCTGCCACAGCAGTTGGTGGAATTTAAATTCAATTTTTAAAAATCTTGAGTTGAGTCTAATGTTGACCATGAATCCATTGTTGATTGTCAGGAAGATGACCTTTAACAACATCCTTACCTGATCTGGCCTCTATGTGACTCCTGACTGCCCTCTGGGTAACTAGGGATGGACAATAAATGCTGCCCAGCCACTGACGCTCTTATTTCTATGAATGAATAAAGAATCGACACACTGTCTGATTGAGCTGTAGGGAATGGAGACAGCCCAACCACGGCCAATGAGAAGGCCTGAAGCCAGGTGTATCCAGAGCTGCGATGGGTCTGACGTTACCATGGCAAAGCCTGGACATGCAGCTCAGTGGGTGTGAATGGGTTTAGTGAGCACCTTTGCTACTGCAGCTGCCACCACCACTCCTCAGAGAGAGAGAGAGGGAGAGAGAGAGAGAGAGAGAGAGAGAGAATTCTCAAATTCCATCTTCAGGGAGAACTGCGGACACATCAGGAATATTGCCCCTGGGATTAAAAGAACAGAAATACCAGGTTACATTTCAGAAACAATCTGAGACAAGGTGAGAGGGGAAAGATTTAAAAGGGACCTAAGGAGTAACGTTTTCACACAGAGGGTGGTACGTGTATGGAATGAGCTGCCAGAGGATGTGGTGGAGGCTGGTACAATGACAACATTCGAGGAGAAAGTGAGGACTGCAGATGCTGGAGATCAGAGCTGAAAATGTGTTGCTGGAAAAGCGCAGCAGGTCAGGGACCATCCAAGGAGCAGGAGAATCGACGTTTCGGGCATAAGCCCTTCTTCAGGAATCATGCCCGAAACATCGATTCTCCTGCTCCTTGGATGCTGCCTGACCCGCTGCACTTTTCCAGCAACACATTTTCAACAATGACAACATTTAAAAGGCATCTGGATGGGTATATGAATAGGAAGGGTTTAGAGGGATATAGGTCAAACGTTGGCAAATAGGACCAGATTAGTTTAGGATATCTGGTTGGCATGGATGGGTTGGACTGAAGGGTCTGTTTCATCTCTGTAAGAGTCATGTTGGACTCAAAAAGTTAATTCTGTCTTTCTCTCTCTGTCTCTGCAGATGCTGCCAGACCTGCTGAGTTTCTCCCCCGCTCACTGTGTTTGTTTCAGATTTCCAGTCGTCGCCATTTTGTAGCTTTATCCTACAAACTATAAAATGTCATCTTATGCTGGTTTACTGGGTGTCGGAGTGGGGTTTGGGAAACAAGACAAATCCTATCACACATCTAACAAATGTTCACTTCTAGAATGAGAGCCATATACAGGAACTGGACTCCCCCTGGCTAGAGCTAACTGGTTAATGCCTCTGAGGAACAGCCCATGGGGCTTTGTGTGGGGCAGTGAGATTAAAATCTGGCTTTCCTTTTAATAAAAAGGCATTTGTTTAAAATCCACAAAGAGTGGAACAGACGGCTGCAATTTTTCTGCCAGTCAGACAGGCAGATGAGAGGAGATGGTGTGGGGGTGATCCGGAATACAACAGTGTGACACTAGGACCCTGCAGTTTCCTTCCAGAGTTGGCAGAGTGAGCAGGGAGCGGTTTCTCAG
This sequence comes from Chiloscyllium plagiosum, assembly GCF_004010195.1. NCBI lineage: Eukaryota > Metazoa > Chordata > Chondrichthyes > Orectolobiformes > Hemiscylliidae > Chiloscyllium > Chiloscyllium plagiosum. The sequence continues at coordinate 852,135 of NC_057746.1, forward strand.
GAGCGTTCAGCTCAGCAATACCCTCACAAGGAATGAGGCACTCTCCAGGGGTGCCACACTTAACCAGATGCTCGTATCACAGAGGACCAGTCACAGGGAGTGGGGCTGGTACAGGGCAGGGCTGAGGGCAGTGCCAAATGCCCATCCCTGCTCTTCCCACAGTGGGGCAGTCAGTGAGTGGGACTGAGGGCCAGGGCAGAGACAGCGGCTCCTAGTTATACCATAGCGGGTGTCTCCTGTTCCCGACGCTCCCAGCCTCACTCCTGCCCGGGGAAACACCCGCCTTTTGCTAATGCCACTCCTGACACCCAGTCAACAAATCAAGGTCTCTCCAACGTGCCTCTTATTCCAGTCCATCATCCACACAGTCCCCGAATGGACTTCCGTCCCTTTGAGTCAAGGGATATGATTAGCTCCTGGTCACAGACAGGCTGTTCAATAAAACTTCACATCCCAGAGCTCTTCAAATCACATCTGGGCAGCAGCTAAAGGTGTGACTGCCCCAGGGAGAGACTCAGAGAGACAGATTCAATAAAACATGAAGCCAGTCTCCATCCACTAGGAGGGTCAACCTCTCCTGACTGACCTGACTCCTTCAACTTTAAAAGCACACAGCAGCTGGCATTGCCCAGGGATGGTCGAATCTTCTAGCCTCCTGCCTGCCCGAACATGGTGGGTGGGGGTTCACACAGGACTGGGAGAACTGTGGGCCCCTCCTCACACTCCATCCCGTCGGAGAAATTCCACACTGTGTGATGTAAACCTCCCAACAGAACCAGGCCCCGGGCCTACTCTCAAACAGCGACACAGACTGGAGTCTTTCTGAACACCCAGAGCAGTAAGTTCAGACCCTCAGGAAGCTGGGTGGCACTGTGACTCAGTGGTTAGCACTGCTGCCTCACAGCACCAGGGTTCAATTCCAGCCTCGGATGACTGTCTGTGTGGAGTTTGCACATTCTCCCTGTGTCTGCATGGGTTTCGCCCACGTGCTCCAGTTTCCTCCCACACTACAAAGATGTGCAGATTAGGTGGATTGGCCATGCTAAATTGCACGTAGTGTTCAGGGATGTGTAGGTCAGGTGCATTAGTCAGGGGTAAATGTAGGGGAATGGGTCTGGGTGGGTTACTCTTTGGAGGGTTGGTATGGACTTGGGTTAAAGGGATTCTATGATCTGAGAGCACTTTTGTGTCGTAAGATGGACAGTACACCAGAGGGCAGTCATGAGCAGACAGGGCTGAACCAGTGCCCATTGAACCGCACCATGTGGGCGTTGACTCTGTACTTGCAGATAGTGGTGGTGAAGGATAGATCCACAGAAACTCCCAGACAGCTCTTTGAAGGAGAACAGGGGGCAACAAGCTTGGGTTTTTCTTTCGTTTTACTTTTCAATTGTACTGACCTTGTTGTGGAGAGCACAGCCACAGTGGTATTGGCTTTGCCAACATCGGTGATGGTGAGATGCCTGGTGCAGCAGAAGGAGGGGGATTTGGGCCCAGTATGGGAGCTGGCAGCATTGGTAATGGTTGCATTGCCGAGACTGGCCCAGCACAGACTCTTGGCAGCAGCAGCGTTAGCGGAGTCATAGAGTCATTGAGGTGTACAGCACGGAAACAGACCCTTCGGTCCAACCCGTCCATGCCGACCAGATATCCCAACCCAATCTAGTCCCACCCACCAGCACCTGGTCCATACCCCTCCAGACCCTTCCTATTCATATACCCACCCAGATGCCTCTTAAATGTTGCAATTGTACTAGCCTCCACCACATCCTCTGGCAGCTCATTCCATACACGTACCACCCTCTGTGTGAAAAAGTTACCCCTTAGGTCTCTTTTATATCTTTCCCCTCTCACCCTAAACCTATGCCTTTTATTTCTGGACTCACCCACCCCGGGGAAATGACTTTGTCTATTTACCCTATCCATGCCATCTTGATTTTGTAAACCTCTACAAGGTCAACCCTCAGCCTCCGACGCTCCAGGGAAAACAGCTCCAGCCTGTTCAGCCTCTCCCTGTCGCTCAGATCCTCCAACCCTGGCAACATCCTTGTAAATCTTTTCTAAGCCATTTCAAGTTTCACAACATCCTTCCGATAGGAAGGAGACCAGAATAGCACGCAATATTCCAAAGGCAAGATGGCGGTGAAGAATGGCAACTTGGCTCTGGCAGTGGCGGTGGTAAAGTGCTTCGTGCTGGTGCTGGCATCAGGGGCAGGGTGGAGGAACCCAAGAAGGACTGTAATGTTGACCTTTTAACTTCATTTCTTTACTTTCTGCATTTATATTCTATGCCTTGCTTTGCTTTCTATATTTTAAGATGGTGTCAGAGAGTGGCAACATTATACAATACTTCTCATTGTATTTGTCACAAATACATGTAATAAGTATACTTGAACCAAATAAATAAATCAATAGTTAGCATGGCCCAGTCAGAGTGAATAATAACCACTAACCCGGTTGTGCAGATACACTCATGTCTGAAGTCCCTTGGATTTGTGAGAGTGAGGTGGAGGAATTTGTTTAGGGAAACTGCATCAGTCATTTTGTTTTCACACAGTGAAAGACAACAGAGGTACGAATCTTTATTCAATTTCCACCACCAGGAAGATAGGAAAACACCCGGGTGGCCAGTGACAAACACTGCCCTTCACATCAAAGGGCAGTGCTGTGTGATCAAAACAGTGAAGGGGAGGGTAGGGACTAAATCAAAATAGAGTTGGAGGGAGAAATGATGCACTCCACTCCCTGCGGCGCCCACCTCTCCCTGAACAACTCCAGGGTTTTGGTGGACATCACGTGCACCTTCTCCAAGGACACCCGGGCCCTAACGTAACCGCGGAAGAGGGGCAGGCAGTCGGCCCTAACGACCCCCTCCACGGCCCGCTGCCTGGACCTGTTGATGGCCAGTTTGGCCCGGCCCAGGAGCAGACCCACGAGGAGGTCTTCAGACCTGCCCTCCCTCCTCCGTACCGGGTGCCCAAAGATCAGGAGCGTGGGACTGAAGTGCAGCCAAAAACAGAGGAGAAGGTTTTTAAGGAAATCAAAAAGGGAGTGCAAACGCCCACACCCAATATACACGTGGTCCACAGACTCCACAGCGCCACAGAACAAGCAGTTGGGCTGGGAGTCCGTGAACCACCGCAATCTGCGGTTGCAGGGGACTGCTGCGTGCAGCACCCTCCACCCCAGATTCCCGAGAGAAAGGGGGAGGACTCCCACGTAGAGACCCCTCCATTGGGGAACTGCATCAGTCATTTGGAAGTTGAACTGGTCGCTCCGATGGGACCAGAACCAATGAAAATTCAGCAATAAAAGCAAAGTGTGGTGGGAATATTCAGCAGCACCTGCAGTGAGTGAAACAGTCACTGTTTCTGGGCAGTGAGTTCCTCAATATCAAACTGAACAGTTTCCTGAATAAAAATGCCTCTGCTGCTCCCACTATTGAAGGTCCTTGAATTAACCGAATAAAACAAAGGCACAACCCAGCCAGTATTCCAGCTCAGATTTGGAAGTGTTCCAGTAAAAAGCTTGTCAATAAACTCACAATGCTCTTCAAGAATATATAGCATCAAGGATTTCGCAAATACCAACACAGCATCTGGAAGGGGAATGAATTTAAAAATGTACAGCTGAGGAATACGTAGGAAAGGCTCAGTTGTAGGAAAGACCCTTAAAGGATCTTATTAAACTGTCTACCAGAACAACCTCAGAATTGATGTTGTCCTAGCATCAGAGTGTAATTTTAGGGTCAATCATTATTACTTAGGTTAGATTAGATTACTTAGTGTGGAAACAGGCCCTGGCCCAACAAGTCCACACCGACCCGCCGAAGCACAACCCATCCAGACCCATACCCCTACATTTACCCCTTACCTAACACTACGGACAATTTAACATGGCCAATTCACCTGACCTGCTCATCTTTGGACTGTGGGAAGAAACCGGAGCACCCGGAGGAAACCCACGCAGACACGGGGAGAACGTGCAAACTCCACACAGAGAGTCGCCTGAGACGGGAATCGAACCTGGGTCTCTGGCGCTGTGAGGCAGCAGTGCTAACCACTGTGCCACTCATATCGTTTCAGATTCAAATAAAGATAAATGTTTTCCCTCACATATATACATGCACCTCTATATCTCTACACACATATATATCTCTATACCTCTATGCACATAAATTCCTCTACATCTCTACATACATACCTACCTTTATAACTCTAAACACATATATATCTCTATATCCCTACACACATGTGTATCTCTACATCTCTGCATAAATATATACCTCGGTATCTCTACATACACATGTACCTCTATACTACTATTTCAAAGGTAGTATCACTGATTTCTGACATCAAGGGAGTTGGTGAGGGAGCAGGAGTATAGTGTTGAGATAGAGGATCAGCCATGATTGCACCAAATGAGAGGTGTAGGTTGCTGGGCCAAATGGCCTACACTTGCTCCGAGCTTCCAAATTACGATGTATAAAGCCATTCACAATCCAAATGAAAACGTTTGACTGTGAGACCTGACCTGATCCCTGGCCGAGCTGGGATTTCCAAACAGAATCCTGGGCCTACTGCATGGTGACACGGTGGTGTTTCTGCCTGTGCCAAGATGGTCTGGTGGTGCCTCTCCTGACTCAATCTCTTCACTGTCTCCAGTGGCTATATTTCCCCATTGCAGTATTGAGTTTGAATGGCAGGTTATGTCTCCCACGTGGATGGGTACATGACCCTCAAGCAGATCTTCTCGTGTGTCAGTGCAGGCAGCATTGCAATGGCCAGTATGAGACGATAGGGACCCCTTAAAACAATGCCTTCCACATTGCAGTGGGACAGGCAACATCCAGGGCACCCTTGTAATTTGCTGCAATAAAGTTTGAGAATCAGTGATGACAAACTTGCAAATTCCAGTGAGCCCAGAGGAAGGCCTGAGCTCCAGAAACCTCCCTGAGGAGTATGAGGGAGGTGAGCTGTAGGATATCCACACAACCTCACACCGTACTCTCCAGTCAGCACAGCAAGGCGACAGGGCAATAATATAGTCAATCACAGCTTAGACATAGTACTGAGTCTGCCACCAGTTTGGTAACTCATCCCTTGTACCCCACCATATACCCCATCCCTTTTAGTCTTTCTTTCCTGTCTCCACTCCCACTCCTCATCCTTGCTTAAAAAAAACTTAAATTGAACATTCTATTTGATATAAAGTTCTGTCAAAGGGACACATTAGTTCCATCACCCTCTCCATAGATGCTGCCAGACTGAATATTTCTGGTTACCTCCTGTTTTCATTACGGAGTTCCAGCATTTGAATTATGATGCTTGTAACGTGGACCTCACAGATTCGCTGATTGGGGCTGTTAACCTTGTCCAATCAGGGAGCCCTGGCTGACAGATACAAGCAGACGTGAACGTGAAATATAAATAAAGATTTACACACTTGTTGTTCTTCACTGTGTCCGACACCCACACACACACACATCACATGGGTGCTGGGGAAAAATAAGCACCACTGCTGCTCGGTGGTCATGTGGGGGAAGTTTTTAAAAAAATGTCAACAGAAGGGTCAGAGATTCTGCTCACTCTGGGAGCTGACTCTGAGGGAGCTGGATCAGTCTGTGAAGGACTCTCCATTTTGTGTTAGGGAGGGGGAACTGACCTCTGAACTGCCTGGATCACACGGTCAGTGTTTTATTACTGCTGTTGGGGTTTCCTACTGAGGAGCAGAGTTTTCCATTTTCCTCTTCCCCCTTGTCTCAGATAGACTGTTTTGAGTTTTGGTCTCCTTTGTTGTTTATTGTGACTGGGTTTTTTTTCTGGGTTTCTTTCTGATTATTTCTGTTAAATTGAGCTGTGCTCAGCTGCACAGGCAGATACCACAAGAAAAGAAAAAAAAACAAACAGATATGAACGTGGAATACAAATAAAGATTTACACACTTGTTGTTCTTCACTGTGTCTGACACCCACACACATACGACACGGGTCCTAGGGAAAAGTAAGCACTACCGCAGTAAAAACCATAAATAAACAGGAGAAATAAAGATTTACACACTTGCTATATATAGGGTGGCACGGTGACTCAGTGGTTAGCACTGCTGCCTCACAGCGCCAGAGACCCGGGTTCAATTCCCGCCTCAGGCGACTGTCTGTGTGGAGTTTGCACGTTCTCCCCGTGTCTGTGTGGGTTTCCTCCGGGTGCTCCGGTTTCCTCTCACTGTCCAAAGACCTGCAGGTCAGGTGAATTAGCCATGCTAAATTGCCCGTAGTGTTAGGTGTATTAGTCAGAGGGAAATGGGTCTGGGTGGGTTACTCTTCGGAGGGTCGGTGTGGACTGTTTCTACACTGGAGGGAATCTAATCTTAACATAAGAAAAATGAAATAAACAGACATGAATGTGGGTGCTGGGGAATAAAAGAACTACCACTGTATAGAAGTAGTGTTGGGGAAAAAGGAATGTTCTAGATACTGTTGACTCTGAGAGCTGGCTGTGAGAAAGCTAGATCAGTGTCAAGAACTATCCATGTGTAAATGAAGGGTGACTTGGTGACAGGATACTGGCCTTTGTGGAATTATTACTTCTTGTTTCTTTTTCGAATTGGAATAGAACAGTTCCTAGTGAGTTACAACTAACATACTGGACCATAGGGCTGCTGTCCCATTACAGAGAGAGAGAGAGACAGTGTAGCAGGTAGTTTATTCCTGAGGGTCCCCATGTCTCAGGAAAGGGGAGGGGTTGAGAAGGAAAGTCCTTCATGGTAACCTCAGCCAGTGCAGGAGTTGAACCCACACTGTTAGCATTACCAACCGGCCATCCAGCCAACTGACACGTCCCAATTTACAGCTAGTTCCTCATTCCTACAACCGTAGGCTACAGACACAATCATCTGGAATTTTGGGGGTTGGGAAGAGAGAGGGAATGGGGCAGGAAGGTGGTGGGGTAAAATCCTTTGACCCCTCACTGTCGAGTACAAGTTGAAAACAAGGCCCTTTTAGTTGGAAAATAAAGAGACTTTAATATTCTATGTAATCCCAGAGAAACATCAAAACAGCTGTCTGTCTCTTGTCAACTCAATCCAACTTTTCTCAACAGAATCCAGTAATGAGTGACAGCACCAACTCAGCCACGTTTAAATCCAGAGTTGGTTTTAAGATAGACTTTTCTTAAACCAGACATGGATGAACAAATGTTTCCTATAGTCCCCTGCAGCTTGGATCATTGGATGTATTTGGAGAGAGTTTATCTCTCACTCTCAGCTCAGAATCCATCAAGGCTCACAGCTAGATCACCAGGAATTGATCACAGGATCCCTCCAGACAGGGCTCTGACTGATCCCTCCCTCACTCACTACCTCCCTTTGGGAGTTACCAATTATCTCCCCCACTCTCTCCCTCCCCTCTGGGAGTGGAGTCCGGATTCAGAGGGATTGGGAGTCAACAGCTCAGAGCAGAGACATTTCCAGAGAGAGTGAAGTCTGGAGTGAGCTGGAGTTTGAGCAGAGACCTCCTGAACAACAGAGAGCGAGTAGGCCAGATGGGGAAATGGTGCAAATTCTCTGCCAGTGTGCGCTGTCTCCCTCCACCCGCCCACGCACGCACGCACATACACACAGACAGACACACACACAGGCTCCCTGAGCTCTAACACATCTTCAGCTCCTGCTGGGCTGCCTGGGAGAATACTAGTGAAAGGAGGTTCATAAATCGAAAACCAAAGGTCAAAGCGGCAGAACCTGCAGTGATCGGAGTTAAAAAGCAGATAGTGGTGCAACAAGGGTCAAAGAATTGACAAAATAGGATGCCTCAGTCAATAGATCAATGGAGGAATAGAGATGAACAGATGCAGCAAATATCTGCCATGTCATTGAGGGCCCAGGTGGAAAGTGCAATACGATGTGGACAAATGTGAAGTCACCACTTTGGTGGTAAAAACAGCAAGGCAGATGGTTATCTGAATGGTGGCGGTTTAGGGAAAGGGGAGGTGCAGCAGAACCTGGGTGTCATGGTGGGACAGTCACTGAAGGTTGGCGTGTAGGTACAACAGGCAGTGAGGAAAGCTAATAGCATGCTGGCCTTCACAGTGAGAGGATTGGGGTATCGGAGTAGGGATGTCTTGCTGCAGTTATATACAGTTGAGGCCACACCTTGAGTATTGTGTGTAGTTTTGGTCTCCTTTTCTGAGGAAGCACATTCTTCCTATTGAGGGAGTCCAGCGAAAGTTCACCAAACTGATTCCCGGGATGGCAGGACTGACGTATGAGGAAAGTCGGGATCGACTGGCCTTGTACTTGCTGTGATTTAGAAGAATGTGGGGGGATCTCATGGAAACGTTTAAAATCCTGATGGGACTGGGCAGGCTAGATGCAGGAACAATGTTCCCGATGTTGGGAAAGCCCAGAACTAGGGGTGACTGTCTGGGAGTAAGGAGTAAGCCGTTCAGGACTGAGATGAGGAAGAATTTCTTCACTCCGAGAGTTGTGAAGCTGTGGCTTTCTCTCCCACAGGAAACCATCGGGGCCAGTTTGTTAGATATATTCAAGAGGGAGATAGACATAGAGCTTGTGGCTCAGGGAGTCAAGGGGTATTGGGAAAGGGTGGGAATGGGATACTGAGGTTGCATGATTAGCCATGAATGGATTGAAAGATGGTGCTTGCTCGAAGGGCCGAGTGGCCTACTCCTGCTCCTATTTTCTGTGTTTCCAGAGGCAAATGACTTCAATCCCATTGCCATGACAAAGGCGTGGCTACAACGTGAGCAAGGGTGGGAAGGAACAGTCTAGAATCCCCACTATTCGAGAAAGGACAGAATTTCTTTTTCTTTGTAATTATGGATATGGTTAATAATGTGATGATGACCTGATAATCTGCTTTTCCTGTGATTTCGATTGAGTGATGCCAGAGCATTTAGGAGAGCCTGCCCCCTTTCTATCGTTGGAATAGTGCTGTGGGATGGTATCAGGCAGACTGGGCTCCAGTTTAACATCTGTTAAACTAGGTGGTGGCACGGTGGCTCAGTGGTTAGCACTGCTGCCTCACAGCACCAGAGACCCGGGTTCGATTCCAGCCTCGGGTGACTGTCTGTGAGGAGTTTGCACATTCTCCCCGTGTCTGCGTGGGTTTCCTCCGGGTGCTCCGGTTTCCTCCCACAGTCCAAAGATGTGCAGGTCAGGTGAATTGGCCATGCTAAATTGCCCATAGTGCTAGGTGCATTAGTCAGAGGGAAATGGGTCTGGTTGGGTTACTCTTTGGAGGGTTGGTGTGGACTGGTTGGGCCGAATGGCCTGTTTCCACACTGTAGGGAATCTAATCTAATCTAAATGGCAGATGGGAACAGTGCAGGTCTCCCTCAGGATGTCTGTGTTGGAGTTTTTGCAGTGGGTTCTGCAGTGAGACTTGAACCTGGGATTCTGTGATGCAGAAGAGAGAGTATTGCTATCTGACACCCAGCTGGCACCTTACAAAATGCTCACTGTCCTTCAGTAGAAATCATTTTAAACACCTCAGTTAGGTCACCCTTTGATTTTCTACTTTCCAGGAAATGCACTTCCAGTCCTGTCCTCAGAACTGAACCCTCTCAGCCAGTAGGGTCATTCTGGAGAACCTACCACATAGTGAGTGAGGGGCATAGGGATGGTAGGGAGAGGGCATTGAGATGGATAGGAGGGAAAATAACAGGAGGGTCAACCTCCATCATCACACCTGGACTTCCTTTAAACCAGGAGAGGGGTGTCGAGTTACACAGGCCATGGGCCTAGTCAGGATCTTCTTACAAGTTCCTATTATTCAATGATTGATACCCCGCCCTACAACATGATGACTCATGGTATTGAACTTCAGAGTGATATTTCCAAACCAGGTCATTAAGGGATAATTGTTAAGGGTTAATTGGACATGATTGAATAAAGAGGACAAGTCTCCCACCTCCACATACACGACATGGGTGCTGGGGAAAAAATAAGCACGACCACAGCTAGGCGGGAGTGTGGGGGTAATTTCAAAAAATAAACAGGAACGTCAAAGGTTTTGTTCAATCTGAGAGCTGGCTCAAGAAAAGAAGAAAAAAAAGTGGAAAAGTACATGAAAGAGCAGGTCTCATGTCAAAACAGGCAGATTTGCCAGGCAGGGAACTGCATGACCCTGGCTCTATTGTGTGGCGAATACAGAGCCACCTGGAGGTGTTTTCCAATCTATTTTCTGCACAGCAGAAGGTCTGGGAAAGTACTGAAAACACTACAATGTGCTGATTCAGCACGTACCTTTAGATTCAGAATTGTATCAATATCAGAAACTCTGCCCACTCATTGGACTTTCCCCACCGGACCTTCTAGGCATTTATCTTTGAGGAGAAAGTGAGGACTGCAGATGCTGGAGATCAGAGCTGAAAATGTGTTGCTGGAAAAGCGCAGCAGGTCAGGCAGCATCCAGGGAACAGGAGAATCGACGTTTCGGGCATAAGCCCTTCTTCAGGGCTTATGCCCGAAATGTCGATTCTCCTGTTCCCTGGATGCTGCCTGACCTGCTGCGCTTTTCCAGCAACACATTTTCAGCTTCTAGGCATTTATAAAATCATGAAAGGTATAGATAAGGTGAATGGTAGGTGTCTTTCCCCTAGGGCAGGGGATTCAAGACTAAGGGACATATGTTTAAGGTGAGAGGGGGAAGATTTTAAAAGGATAAGAGGTGCAATGTTTTTTACAGAGAGTGGGTCCTGTGTGGAATTAACTTCCAGACAAAGTGGTAGATGTGGGTACAGTTACAATATTTGTAAAGTATATAAATAGGAAAGGATATGGGCCAGGAGTAGGCAGGTGGGACGTGTTTAGTTTGGGATTATGGTTGGTGTGGACTGGTTGGACTGAAGAGTTAGTGAACCATGCTGGATGTCTCTGTGACTCTGTTGGGCTGGGATTTGTGAGACCGTGTTGTGGAATCTGGGATGGAGCTCTGAGTCCCAAAGTGCCCAACAGATAGGAGGCAGCCTGGGACTCATTTGATGCATGTATCTCAATAACTTAACCTAATCCTTTAGCTTTAATATATATCATTATAAACTAATGATAAGTAAGTTCTGTATGTATTAATTATTTCACCATAAATCAGCTATAGATTGAAGTGCACATGTATTCTAGTAATTAGTTTGATCAGACCTTAAGAATCTATTACTTTCAGCCTAATAATACACTATCCTTCTTCTACTTTAGGTCACATTCTCTATTGTTCAAGGATCACTGAGCCAGCATTGGACTAATATTGTTTCTTGAGAGAGGAATTGAATTCAGAAGTAGGGCGACCACGTTTTAGTTATATAGGACATTGATAATCAGATTCTGGATTAGTGGTGCTGGAAAAGCACAGCAGTTCATGGGAATTCAATCAGGATCTTTCTTTCCAATATTTTCCGGGTAACCATCCAGCATTGGGAGGCTGGGTCACTGGATATATTCAAGGCTAAATTGAGCTGAGTTTTGCTCAATATACAAAAAGGGTATCCGCTAATGTGGGCAGGTAGGGGACATGGATTTGAGCTGGATTCTGATGGTGGCTGTAGGATAGTGGAGTTAAAGCCATAACCAGAGCAGCTTAGTAACTAAGGAAGGCTCTGAGAGGCACTTGTTTTGTTGTTTTGGTCTTTCAGTGTTGTCAATATGAAGCAGTACTCTAGATGGTGCCAGGACACCGTAAAGAAAATCCAGATGTGTATTTCAGTACTGTCTGATACTTCCAACCCTAACTCTGAATCAGAGCATTTTTCCGAGGGTCCCAAAGAGCAGGGGAATTCCTTGGTGCAGGCTCCAACTTCCTGGAGAAAGCTGGGAGAGAACATGCACCCACAGGGTCCTGACATGGACCTTAGGTTATATCCCTCGTCTCTGACAATCCAGGGGAAAAGGTCCCTTCTCTCTCAGGCTGATGGAGTGCAGTGAGGTTACCGTGGCTGGAAGGGGCTGACTTTAGTTACTGTTGATCCAATCACTCTTGGTCCTGATAGGGTTACGTTTTCCCAGAGTTGGAAACTCCCCAGAACGGTTCCCAGTGCTGCGGTGTAACGACAAACCACAAATGCAAAATAAACGTGTGCTCATATAACCCAGCTTAGCACTGGCCCAAAAACAACCTGACAACCAGAGAAGTCTCCGGACGCTGGTAAACCTGTAAAGAAAATCAAAGGCTGTTTCAGTGTCCTGGCACCATCTAGAGTACTGCTTCATATTGACAACACTGAAAGACCAAAACAACAGAACAGCCACAAGTGCCTCTCAGAGCCTTCCTTAGTTACCAAGCTGCTCTGGTTATGGCTTTAACTCCACTCTCCTACAGCCACCATCAGAATCCAGCTCAAATCCATGTCCCCTACCTGCCCACATTAGCGGATACCCTTTTTGTATATTGATCAAAACTCAGCTCAATTTAGCCTTGAATATATCCAGTGACCCAGCCTCCCAATACTGATGGGCTTACCAAAAATAAACTCTCTGAGAGAAGAAACTCCTGTTCATCTTAAAAGAGAGATCCCTTATTTTAAAACCATGCCCCCTTCTCAAAGGGGATATCACTCTGTCAGCATCTGCTCTGTCAAGTGCCCTCAGTGGCACCAGTGAGTACGGCCAAACTTCCTCAGCCGATTGCCAGTCATACCAAAAGGCAACCTCATTGCTGTGAGAGGCTGGGATCCATCTGTCTCTTGAGTCATAGAGAGTCACAGAGGTGTACAGCACGGAAACAGACCCTTTGGTCCAACCTGTCCATGCCAACCAGATATCCCAAACTAATCTAGTCCTGTTTGCCAGCACTTGGCCCATATCCCTCCAAACCCTTCCTATTCATATACCCATCCAGATGCCTTTTAAATGTTGCAATTGTACCAGCTTCCACCACTTCCTCTGGCAGCTCATTCCAAACACTGCGTGAAAAAGTTGCCCCTTAGGTCTCTTTTAAATCTTTCCCCTCCCACCCTAAGCCATTTAGCATTTTGCTAAATTAGCAGAAGTTTCAGAATGTGAGGGAAATGTCAAAACAATCAGACCATCAGCAGATAGTAATGGAAGCAATCCATTGTCTTCTGAAATTCCTTGACCAGCTCTACCTGAACAGAAAGCATTGTCGACTGTGCCATTTGACTGTGACGGTCATCACATCACAATTAAAACGTTCTTCAATGAGGAGGGAGTCTGTCATAGGTCTGAACCTTTTTCAACAGTCAACAACAACACGTTTGGTTCTGACTTGAGAACTTCCTGATGGGGAATACTACATGCTGGGTACGCATTGGAACCAAATGGTCTGAGCTTCAGCAAGGCTTATACTGATATTACCATTCCTGCTCATTGTTACAAACATGTGGATAACCCAGTCTGTTGGAATGAAGGTGATGCATCTTACATGGAAGAAATCTAGAGGTGAAGTGTGTGGAATTTAAGACACAAAAAGATCAGCCACAATTTTATTGTGGGGTAGGTTCAAAGTACTGAACGTTCGTATGCAAGGAGCAATCACTGTATTCAGTAACTGAGCTTCCAAAAATGCGATACTCATGAATTGTATGATAGGTGCAGCCTATCTGATTCCCCCTCCCACCTTCTAACATTAATGAGGTTAACACAAGTGTAAATGTGCATTAAACCATTAGGGATCTCCATCCAAAGTGATCGGAAATGGGAAACCAAAACAGAGATTGCTGGAGAAGCTCAGCAGGTTTGGCAGCATCAGTGAACAGAGAAGTCAGAGTTAATGTTTCAGTTCCACAGTGACCCTTCCTCAGAACAAAAGGGTTTTTATCAAATGCTAAAAGAGAGCAAATGGAAGGCTTCCCAAGAAATGTCTTTCCCACACCCCAATGTATCTCAGACTGATGTATTTACTGTGTTTATTCGTAAGGCATTGTTGAAAGTACAGCTCCTGTTTTGACTGCTGTGTTAAGAAGTGTTAAGAAATGAACACTGAATGTACTTCTCGGTAATGATACCAAAGCCGCTCTGATGAATGAAACAACTGAGTATAGTTTTCCTCGCTGCAAGGTGACCAACAGCTCTGTCTGGAGTCGGGACATCCTGAGAAGAGTTTCAGATCTCACTTCCCACTGTCACAATCTCTCAATACAATCAGACAAAATAAATATATGATTATGTAAATATGAAACTGGGGAGAAAATCCACCGTTTCATTAATAAGGTAAGGATGAATAGACTATGAGACAGATGAATCCTCTACCTTTATCAACACTGTACATTAATAACATTAAACTCAATTATTTCAACCTGGCAATTTGTGAATCAAGTCTTCAATATCAAAAGCAGAATACAGTGGACCGTTTATTTTATTCTGTAAAGGAGATTTTCAGTTTGCAACATTGTAGTCTATTTGCATGTTGATGTGATTATAATTGTGTAATGCTTTTATTATTTTAGATGTTTTGGTGATAATTTGGAACTAAGTTATGAATTGTGATTACTGGTTTTACTTTCTATCCCCATCCTATCACAGTACAGTGTTTATGGTTGTGTCGGTACCTTATTTGTCCATCCATCCATCTATCGATCTAAACTCCCTTCACATGACAAACACTTCAATTCCAGTGTATCCCTCCTTCAATAAGGAAACCAAAACTGCCCTCTATATTCTGGGCGCAACCTTGCCATGCTCTGTTTGATTGGACACTGATTTTATACTCCATCCTTCCCACAATAAAGGCTTCATTTCATTTCCTTTCCTAACACTTCACCTGATGAAAGGACAGTGCTTCGAAAGCTTGTGATTTCAAACAAACCTGTTGGATTATAACCTGGTGTTGTGCAACTTCTGACCTAAACTAACTGTTTTACATGAAAACTAACATCTGTGATTCCTGTTTAAGAATATCCCAATCTCTCTATATCTCAGCATTCTGCAATCTCTCTAATTAATTAATATTCTCACCAAGTACATCATTTCATTAAAGGATTTCGGGAAAAGGTTAGGATTTGGATTGAGGGCAGTACTGGGGCAGCGGATATACCAGGATGACAGGGAGGAAAACGCTAACATTGTTCATTCCTTCTGAGCTAACTGTACCAGTAAATGGATAAAAACTGCAGTGTGACTATTCCAGCTGTTTATTAAGTAACCTTTCCCATTCCAGCTAGTTTTAAAAGACTCCAGTGTCCTGATCGTAATGCTCAGCCCAATTTCGGATGTTTCTGATTTTTAAAATATATTCGCGCATGAGTTGGGGGCTTGGTCAGGAAGGCCAACATTTTAAATCTATCCCGAACTGCCATTGAAATGGGAGCTGCCTTAGTGATCTGTTTCAGTCCATGCCTTGGAGGTACTGGGTGATATTTTCCAAGCGTCCTCTTGTCACATCTTTTATCATAGACTGAGATTTCCCTCCTCCCTACGCCAGGCTCACCAGTCTGTAATTCCTTGTTTTCTCCCTTCCTCTTATTTTTAAACACTGTGGTTACATTTACCACCCTCCAGCTGGGAATGTGTGGAATTTTTTTTTCTTTATTCTTTAACAGGATGAGGGCGCGGCTGTCTAGGTCAGCATTTATCGCCAATCCCTAATTGCCAAGAGAGCAGTTATAGAGTCACAGGGTCACAGAGTCACAGAGACACAGAGACACAGAGATGTACAGCATGGAAACAGACCCTTCAGTCCAGCTTGTCCATGCCGACCAGATATCCCAACCCAATTGAGTCCCACCTGCCAGCACCCGGCCCATATCCCTCCAAACCCTTCCTATTCATATATCCATCCAAATGCCTCTTAAATGTTGTAATTGTACCAGCCTCCACCACTTCCTCTGGCAGCTCATTCCATACACGTACCACCCTCTGCGTGGAAAAGTTGTCCCTTAGGTCTCTTTTATATCTTTCCCCTCTCACCCTAAACCTATGCCCTCCAGTTCTGTACTCCCCGACCCCAGGGAAAAGACTTGGTCTATTTTCCCTATCCATGTCTCTCAATTTTGACCTCTATAAGGCCACCGCTCAGCCTCCGACGCTCCAGGGAAAACAGCCCCAGTCTGTTCAGCCTCTCCCTATAGCTCAAATCCTCCAACCCTGGCAACATCCTTGTAAATCTTTTCTGAACCCTTTCAAGTTTCACAACATCCTTCCGATAGGAAGGAGACCAGAATTGACCGCAGCATGACCTCCCAACTCCTGTACTCAATACTCTGACCAATAAAGGAAAGCATACCGAACACCTTCTTATGCTTGTCTCATACGATCCACATGCTTGTCCAGGACCATTACAGCTACCCGAACTTGATACGTCACTGGTCCTGACTTCATGTGGATCATGAGTCCTACCCATGTTGAACCATTTCTATGTTTCTTACAACGAACCTTAACCCCTGCAGCCGACTAGCTTGCTTGTGTCTGGCACTGCCGTTCCAGATGCTATTGAACCTCACCCACCCCCATGGTCTGGAAAGATCAGAACTAACCTGGTGCAGAGTTTTCTCCCCATGAGCAAATCTGCTGAGCTGTCCCTGTTGTGGCATGAGGATTAGTCCCATAACCAACTGAGACCCAGACAGGTTAATATGCCCTGATGCTGTGGGCCGTTTCTTCAAACCAGCCTTCAATATTTGTTACTGCACCGTCTGCTAGGCCACTGGATGATGGGTGGTATGGATCAGTCCTCATATGTAGAAGCCTACATAAAGAGAACGACGATCACCCCTTATTACTGAATGTATGGTCGCACATAAGGTGCATCCCTGCCCACCATCATCAGGTTCTGTCTGTCCAAACACCAAAGCAGCTTCCGAATGCCAGTGCCGTCTGGATGCGCTGTGACATTTTAAAGATGGTGTGTGCTGAAGGCACTCTGTCCCATGGCCATGTATCTGTGAGCAGCGAGTTATCCTAGGGACAGTGCATGATAGGATGAAGCAGATATTGAACATGAGAGTCACTTCTGGGCCATGTTGACTAACGAATGTGGCCAGATGAGAAAGACAGGGTGAGGAGATCCACCAAGCATTGTGGTGGAAATTCCCCACAACAATACAACATGGCGCGGTCCAAACAAAACGTGAGATTCGGCCCGCAGTGTGTGAGGGAGAATGAAGTGGTGAAAGGAAAAACATGCCAGTAGATGGCTAGAGGGGAATGACATCCACGAGGAGAGGAGAGGGATTGAGAGAATAATGTTTCATGCTGAATCAGGATTCAGGTGGGCTACCTACTAACTGGACAGGTATCTGGACAAGTAGGTGACAAAAAGTGAAAGATACATAGACCCACAACTCAATAATCACGAGATTGAAACCTTACCCTGCTCTGCTCTGAACAGCATCGCCGGTGTCCTGGAGCTACTCAGTTCCTTAGCGATGACTAACCATATCATCCACTTCAGCTCAAAGGGCAACTTCAGACTTAATCATCAACTGGGGCAATGAACATGTGTCATGCAACAAGCACTCAGTGTGAGAGAGTACAGTGATGGGGAGAGGTGTAGTGTGGGTCTGTGTACTTTAATAATGGGACATACACTCAGTGTGAGAGTGTACAGTGATTGGGGAGAGGTGTAGTGTGGGTCTGTGTACTTTAATAATGGGACACACACTCAGTATGAGAGTGTACAGTGATAGGGGAGAGGTGTAGTGTGGGTCTGGGCACTTTAATAATGGGACACACACTCAGTGTGAGAGAGTACAGTGATGGGGGAGAGGTGCAGTGTGAGTCTGTGTACTTTAATAATGGGACACACACTCAGTGTGAGAGTGTACAGTGATGTGGGAGAGGAGCAGTGTGGGTCTATGTACTTTAATAATGGGACACACACTCAGTGTGA
>NC_057746.1:870422-884043 GCF_004010195.1 Chiloscyllium plagiosum
CGTCCCATCGTATCAGGCAATGGCCTATGTGAGAATCTCTCTGGCTATGTGGAAGGCATCTTGAAACCTATTGTACAGGGGATCTCCAGCTTCTGTCGCGACACTACGGATTTCTTACAAAAACTCAGCACCCACGGACCAGTTGAACCGGGAACATTCCTCGTCACAATAGACGTTTTCGCACTCTACACCGGCATCCCCCACAAGGATGGCATCGCAGCAACAGCCTCAGTACTCAACACCAACAACTGCCAATCTCCGAACACCATCCTACAACTCATCTGCTTTATCCTTGATCACAACATCTTCATCTTTGACAACCAGTTCTTCATCCAGACACACGGAACAGCCATGGGGACCAAATTTGCATCCCAATATGCCAACATTTTTATGCACAGGTTCGAACAAGACTTCTTCTCTATGCAGGATCTCCAGAAGAAATTGAGACTAAGATGTGGTCAGGACCAAACATCATTTTGGCTTCCTAAAGCAATGAGAATTCTGCTGAGAGACAAAATTGTCTCAGAATGGTGCCTATAACAAATGAAAATGTTTACCATATTAAATGACAATGCACAGGTTCGAACAAGACTTCTTCTCTATGCAGGATCTCAGAAGAAATTGAGACTAAGATGTGGTCAGGACCAAACATCATTTTGGCTTTCTAAAGCAATGAGAATTCTGCTGAGAGACAAAATTGTCTCAGAATGGTGCCTATAACAAATGAAAATGTTTACCATATTAAATGACAATAAATTGAGAATAAAGGTATTGTATATTCCAAAGCTCCCAATGTACTGTCAGTGATCTTCATACTTATCTGGCTGAGTGTTCTCGCTCATATTAATCAAAGAATAAATTGTATTCTTTGGACATTTCCAACTAAATGCAATAGTGCCTTAACTTCCTACCTTAAGCTCGGCTGCCATGTGTGCTAAAATGTGGCTGGCGAATATGGTGTTTTACACCCTTTATTGCTCTACTCTCAGGAAGCATTGCCAAGGAAGGTCAAAGCTGAAAGAATGGTGTCCCACACATCTGGAGTCAGGCAGAGTGGCCCACTCTCTCTCAGAGGGGCCTTGCACACTGAGACAAACATTGACTATGCCTGGAGGACTATCAGCTTGGTGAAAGACGCTGTGTGGTCTGCCCAAACTTTTCTTGGTCTTCCTCCCCTAAAGTCACCATTGGAGGAGGTAAAGTCAGGGTTGGGGGTGGTGGGCAGGGTGGGGAATGAGATGTTTGTGTTGATTCTGCTCGCCTTCAGTGAGATTAACATCTGACGTGATTTCTCCTTCCTGCACCAGGTCTGTGTGAACATGGTGTCGTACGAGGGTGTGGAAGGTGGTTCTACTACAGGTAACTAACCACTTACTGCTCTGGTAATGGATGGATGCCTTGTTGTGGAGCCAGAGCCCCTAGCAGACATGGGGGACTTCATTTCTCCACGGAGCTTCTGGAAAAGAAAGGGAGAATCCCACAAAAAATGGGAGAAGAGCAAGGGGAATGGACAACTCCCAACGGAACAGCATCCCATTGTGGATCCCATCTCTGAATACCACTACTCTACACTGTTGGTGGAGATCATCCACCCTTCAAGAACATGAAGCAGATCTTTTTATCAAACAGTACCTCCTGGGAATGGGAAGGGATCCCTTTCCGAGGGAGGGCAGCTAACCTGGCTGGTTTCACCAAGTCAGTCATCAACAGATTGGATGTGCTACAGTTTGAGACAGTTAAAGTCAATGACGCTGCGCCCATCTGCTAAGATCTTACGGGATGCATCAATCTGATTTTGACTTTGATGACGAGCACACTAGTACCCAGGATGTTTTAAGATGATGGATAATTTGTTATACTAATGGTGTATAATAGCATGTATCAGCTTGTATAATTTTTATAATTTCTTAGATAAGGAGTCAAAAACTGCAAACAGTACTCCAGATCTGGTCTCACCAATGCTCTGTACAATTGTAGCAAAACATTCCTATGATTATATTCCATTTCCCTTCCAATAAATATTAACATTCTAGGGGTCAAAATATATAACTTGAGGGATTTTCTTGAGTTTTTCCTAGAGGTTACTTCTTGTTTTTATGTGGCTACCTTTTATTCTCAGTGACTCATTTACATGTAGTCACGTAGCATCAGCACTTTTATATTGGTGTTGATGTGTGGGGGTATTTGGACTCATAAAAATGCAGAATTGGAAGACATCATTAATATCCTTATAATTATTAAAAAGCCATTAAGCTTAAAAACCACAACATACACCAAGCAAAGTATGAATTATCTATTCATCACAATATTTTTGAATTGGACCAAGACAACAGACAGAAGATTAAAAACAAACGTTTCTTTTCAAATAACAGATGCATAGTTACATGTGCAAAAGACCATACCTTCAGCACACCTTCAGCAAAAGGAGGAGGTCACAACTTGTGTGTTTCCATTGCGTATGCACAAAGCTGGAACGTATAAACCAGACAATTATTACTTTTCTAGTGCTTCTCAGACTTTAATCTCAGTTTTAACTTTTATGAGTAGAATTTTCCCATGTTTTTGAAGTGTGGGGACAAGCAGTTTACGTGGTACCAAACTGGGAAAGCAGATCCACTTGCTGACCAATTTTGCATTGAAAGCTGACAGAGGAGAATGGGTGAGATTCGAGGTGAATCCCGGGCAGTCAGAAGTTGCTGGTCAATGAAAGGCACTGGTCTCTGGACCTTAAACTCTACTGGTCAAGACCTACCTTTTGGAGATCCAGTGGTAAGCAGGTGTGTATTTTACACACTCCTCCATGGTTGACTGTTGTTGGGGGGCTCATAAGCAAAAGCAGGAATTGGTTTTCTTGTCCCCCTTATACATGCCTCTAGGTCAAGATGATTAGAGGCCCCCTTTACCTACCCTGACAAGTAGGTCACCCAATATTTTTGAGTTGGGAAACTAGCCATCGTTGCCACCCACTGAAGAGGCAGGTGATTGGAAAGGTGTAGGAGTAAATTACTGGATGCTGGAATCTGTACTGAAAATAACAAATGCTGGAGATCACAGCCAGTCAGGCAACATTCATGTTCTGTCCATTCATTGCTTCAGTATTGCCCTCTCTGATTCAAAAATGCTTCAGTAACAAATTAGTTAATTCATTAGTCATAATGTGTCAAGTTCAATGATTCAGAAATAACCTCTCCATATCATTGCTTCAGTCCTAACTGTTCTAGATCAATATTTTTGTACTGATCAGGCTGATTCAATACATTACTGACAGTTCTCCATCAATTTGTCACCAATGATTTGTCTATATCAAAGGTTAAGTACTGATGTGGCCAGATCTCTACTACATACTGACTTTACTACTGGACCATATGAACACTTCAACAGGATTTATTTTAGTGTCTTGAATGTTTCCACATTTGGCTGTGATTTTTGTGATAAGACAGACACCAGATGCCCCAGTCTCACTCACTCATATCAAATCAAATTACAGATCAGACAACAGATGATAACTGTGCACTCTCATTAATCTGTGTAGATAACACACAAAGTCAGATATCACTAAGGGATATCGGAAAGGCAAGCACTACATCTATCTGTCAGTCACATGGTAACGGCCAATGGGGATATAACCCTCGGTACGAGTCACTTACTGTTAGGTAGATAGTGTTAAGATTACTGACTCCTGTAACACTGTGATAATAGGGTCACTGACACCATCTACTGGAGATAAATTGGCCTGCAGTTTAACAAGTCTTTCAGTGAAGTGGTTAGAAAACAGAAGGAACTCTAACCAATGATAGACTGACGGACTCTTGTCACTCGTTTCGGCACAGACAGGATATAGGTAATGTCAGTTTTTGTTTCCTGGGACTTTCCAGCACAAAATGAGCCTAAGGTTTAACCAGGATCAACATTCCAAAGCAGTGAAAATTCTGCTGAGAGACCAAACTATCTCAGTAATTCACTAATGATAGCTTTAATATGGATGACAATGCATGGAGGATAAACATTCTGTAAATAATATCAAAAACTCACAATAGTCTATCAATTCCTCTTCAAAGAAAATTTGATTTCCAGTGCCCAAAACAAACGAATTTTTTCCTTCCGAACTCAGTACACACCTGTCTAAATTAATATTGACAGGTCTGGCAAATTCTTCAACACTGATTTATCAAATCAATATTTCAATTGACCTATTCCTCAGTATTGAACATTCAAAATAGCCTAACTTCCTGACACAGGTACTTTTAACCTTTTCAGAGATGTTATTACACACACCCTAGGGCAGGTAGCACTTGAACCCAGAACTTCTGGCCCAAAGGTAGGGACACTACCATTGTAAAACAAGAACTCTAACTTTCTGACACAAAAGTAGCTGGTCAATTCGAGGCAGCTAGACCTGGTCTGACTCTTCTCTTCTGATGTTCCAAGGAAATAATGTCAAATGCAGCTGAGCAACAGTCTAGTTTCAGAGAGATAGTATAGGAGGGATACCTAGGGCAACCATGAATAAATTGAATCTCTGCAAATGGAAAGTTGGGGGCGTGAGGTTGCAACTTTCACGGGACTTTAGCTGCTAAAGAATTTCTGAAGTGTCCACAATGCAGGTTTGAACTGAAATACTGCTTTACAATGCCATTATTGAGAATGCATAGATAGTATAGGAGTTACAGCGCATCAATTTGATGGCATGTTTATGGATATTGTAGTAGAATGTGAAATAACTCCACTAAGACAGTTATCCCATCACCAAATCACCCTTTATTTACATGTGCTCAGTAGAGACACTGACCCAGCTAGCTCAGAACCAGCTCTTAGAGTGAACAGAACACCTAATGCTCCTGTTTCTGTCAGTTAGGACTCCCTGATTGGACCAGATTAACAGCCCCAGTCAGGGAACTCCTATTCTATGAGGTTCACATGGCTGACATCATTCTAGTCCTGGGAAAAGGGCCTGTCCTTTGTCCTGTAGCTTCTTCTTGGGCATTCCCACACCAAGTCCAGTTCCTCTGACTGTGCCTCGGATACTGGTGGTGTGTAGCGGATCATAACTCACCTCCTCTTGACTGACATTCATCTTCTTCAGGTGGTAATGGCACCGAGGCTGTGACATCTGACGTGTCCATCTCATCCTCAGAGGGAGAACCCATGGGTTCTGACAGTGTTTCCAGATGCTCTGAGGGGCTGGGTATGTTTTGCGCCTGCTTTGTGCGTGAGGTTGCAGCTTTCATGTGATCCATGTGCTTGTTCTGCACCGCCTCATCTACCTGAACTTTGTAGGTTATGGAACCTGACCTAGTATTGACCTCACCTCCTACCCAGGGCCAATTCCCAGATTTAGGCATCAAACTTTGTGCCTCGAAGGAAACTGTCTCTCTTGCTTAGAGGAGTCTTCTGTTTGGTACTGGCATTCTTGATGCTGTTTCATCCCCCCCCCCCCCCACTCTCCAAGTCCAGAAAGATCAGATTTAACTTGGTGCGGAGTCTTCTCTCCATGAGCAATTCTGCTGGAGCTATCCTTGGATGGCACAAGGGGTGGTCCGATAATCAAATCGAAACCTGGACAGTTTGGTATCGAGTGAAGATCTAGGCTGTTTCTTTCAGCTTGCCTTCACAGTTTGGACTACTCTTTCTGCTAGACCATTGGATGATGGGTGGTATGGAGCTGTCCTTATATGCCAAATGCCATTCGACCTTAGGAAATACTTGAATTCCCTGCTAGTAATCTGTCTTATGGTCTTATGGACCAACACCTCCAGGAGGCTGTGTATTGCGAAAGATGCTCGCAACTTTTCAATTGTTGTCCCTGTGTTTGACGAGCGAACTCTATGCAACCAATTTGATTGCATGTCCATAATGACCAGGAACACTGAGCCCATGAAAGGGCCTGCATAGTCGACGTGTAACTAAGTATAGGGTTTACCTGGCCATTCTCATGAATGTGGAGGAGTCGTTGGTGGTAATTTTTGTCATTGTTGGCACTCTGGGCACTGATGCATCAATGTGGTTATGTCTGCATTGAACCTTGTCCACTAGATGTAACGTCTTGCCAACATCTTCATTTTGGAAACCCTTGGATGACCCTCCTGGAGTACAGCCAGTATTTGGCAGCGACCTTTGCTCGGGATATTCCCTCTTGCTCCCCACAGTAATACACTATCCTCCACAGTGATCTGGTCTCACTGGATCCAGAAAGGACTCAGTTCTATTGTGATGGCCCTTCTGTTTCCCCAGCTGTTTCAGTTTACCAGAACAGGTCCTCTTTGCGCCACAGTCTGATATTGTCAGCAGTGACTGGAAGGATGTCCAGAAAGTTTAAAATCAGAATAGACAGTGCTAGTGGCGGCACAAAGGCATCTGCATTTGCTGCTTGGCCTCCCAGATGGTGTTCCAACTTGTAATAGTACGCACCGTAAGGGAATTTTCTTGCACCAAAGATGACCGGCAAGCCTTCCTTCGCAATCTGGGTGTATCTTCATTCAGCATCAGTCCAGGAAGCAGACGTTATTGGAAGTCCCTCTCCATTAAGCCATCTGTGAGCCAACTTTACTCCAATTCCATCTGGGGAGACATTACATGTCAGCATCACATCTTGCTTGGTATCGTAGTGTGTCAACACCTTGAATGATGAGAGCTGCTTCTTCACTTCCTAATAGGATATGTCTTTGCTATGCAACTATTTCCAAGGCTGACCCTATTTCAATAGTAGATGTAAGGGTGCCAAGATGGAAGCCAGGTTACATATGACTTTTCTGTAACAATTCATCAACCCAAGGAAAGACCTAAGCTCCAGTACAGATGTGAGGGCCAGGGCACCTTTGATTGCCCTCATGTTATCTCCCAATGGGTATAACCTTGTCTTGTTGACTCTGTTGCCCAAGTTGACCACTGGAGTGCCTGGAATATCTTTCCCTCCTTGTATCCCAGCTTTGTACTATGGCACTATGTCCAAGTTCTCTAAGTGCTCTTTATTGGTCTTCCTGCTTATTGGCACGCATTCAGGTAAATGGAGACCTGGAGTAGCCCTTGCAGAATGCTCTCCATCATTCGCTGGAAAATAGCACATGCTGATGATACCCCAATTGGCAGGCTTGGATATTGGTACACAGCCTTATGGGTATTAATTTTGGTATATGTCTGGGACTCCTCATCTAGTTGCAGTTGAAGGTAAGATGGCTCATGTCCAGCTTCATGAAGGACACCATCTGCCCAGTTTTGTGAATAAGTCCTCTCTGCGAGGGATTGGGTACATATCCAACTGTGAGAAGTGGTTCACCAGTTGTTTGAAATCCCCACAAAGGTGAACCGCCGCTTCTGCAACCTGGATTGGTTTGATGATTCCTTTGCTCATCAGCCTCCTGATTTCTGCCTCTACTTTTGCCTGTAAGACAAATGGCATTGGGCAGGCTTTGCAAAATTGTGCAATTGCTTCAACACGTAAGGTGGTCTTGGCCTCTTTGATAGTCCCTAGACCTTCATGAGAAACTTCCAGGTATTTAATTAGGCCTTCACTTAGGCAGCCATTTACTAATCAGAAAATGTTGAGTCAATCAAGTTGAATCTTTCTCAACCAATTTTGCCCCATCAAGCTTGGGTCTGAGCCTTTTGCTACAATCTGAACGAACTGAACCAGGTGCTGCTCCTAAGAGACTGGAACTGAAGTTTTACCCTTAATCTGTAAAGTTGACCCAGTATAGGTTCTCAGCCTAGCTGAGGTCTTACAAACTTGGTTGGAGTCCGGAGCGAATTTTGATAAAATTCTGGTCCTTCAATCACTAATGCAGCCATGCCAGTATCAACCTCCATTAGAACAGTGACCATTTAACCAGATGTTTATTTTGATTGGTTCTGACTGGTACTTTGCTAAGCAATTTACTTGTTCCAAGCCAGATGTAGGTGGGTTTTCCAGGGTGTGCACTCTCCTGGATTCCGGCCTATGAGTTCTCTTACAATTCAGGTCTAGTCAGGCATACCGGCAGCAACTCCGATGCCCTGTTAGCCCAGATGCTTGAGAAGTTTTTAACCATTTGGCCGAGGCTTGGCTTTGTTTTAGGGTTTTGCCGTGGACCGATCTAGAGGCCCTCTATTCAGGCTATGTCCTGAGTGAAGCTGTGCAATTGCCTTCATTCCAATGTTGTCCCCAAGCTCAGTCAACCTGGCAAGGGTGTCCATTTCCATTGACAAACTCTGTAATTCATAAACACCACTTGCCACATTTCATAACGACAAAACCAGTTGTAGTGCCTGGTTGAGTCCAGTTGGGCTTTTGCATGGTCACATCATAAATCCCACATACCAAATGGTCTCTCTGCATCTCACTTAGGGTTAAGCCAAAATTACATATCACTGCCGGTCACCTGAACGTGTGAAAAATCCCAATATGGACTCCCCAGGTTCACAAACTGTCGAGTAAAACCGATAGCATTTCAGAATTCGAGGAGGCTTGGGATCGTAATATACCTTAGCTAAATACATCAACTCTTGAAAGATTTTCGTATTTGTTGCTTCTGGGCAAGTTAGGCTGAAATAATAACCATAAAAATGTGGGTCTACTGCTGTCAGGAGAATTACTCATTGCTTTTTGTCTGCCACAATGTCAATTGCCCGGAAAATCTATCACATTCTTTCCACATACTGGGCCCCGTCTTCAAAAGCTGGATCGAACAAGTCAAGCTTCCCAAGTAGCGACATAATGCCAGAAAGGCTTATCCCAAATCAAAGACAACTGTTGTGCGTGGATCTCTTCAGGGGCATGTTTTTCTCTCATCACCCTGAAATAACTGTACAAAGGCTAGTATCCTGCCAACACATCATTTTTTATTTACATGTGTATAGTATACGACTCTGATCCAGCTAGCTCAGAGCCAGCTCCTGGAGTGAGCAGTACTCCTCACACCTCTGTTTATCTGTCAGCCAGGGCTCCCTGATTGGACCAGATGAACAGCCCACCTTGTTCCAATCACTGCACAATGATGGTATCACTATTTTCACACAAGAATAGAAGCAGAAGTTGGCCATTCAGCCTCTCAAGGCTTCCCATCATTCTACAGGATCCTGGTTGATCTGCCACACCTCAACTCCTCTTCTTTGTCAGCACCCTATAGCCCTCAACTCCTTGACATTTTAAACATCAATTTATCTTCCTGTGATCCACCCTCCACATCCATTTAAGTTGAGAAATTCCAGCCACTCACTATACTCTGGGAGAAGAAATTCGTTTGCATCTCAGTTTTAAATGAGTGTCATAGAGTTACAGAGTCAGAGAGTCCTACAGCACGGAGACAGGCCCTTTGGCCCAGACTGGTCCATGCTAAGCAAAATATCCATCCACACTAACCCCATTTTCCTGCACTTGGCCCATATCCTTCTAATCCTTTCCTATCCTTTCCTATCCAAGTATTTGTCCAAATGTCTTTTAAATGTTGTTAATGTACCCGCCTCAACCACTTCCACTGGCAGCTCATTCCATATGCGTACCACCCTCTGTGTAAACAAGTTGCCTCTCTGGTTCCCTTTTATTCTTTTCCCTCTAACTTAAACTGATGCCCTCTAGTCCTCGGTTCCCCAACCCTGGGAAAAAGACTGAGTGCATTCACCCTATCCATGCATCTCATGATGTTATCTACCTCTCTAAGATACCCTCTCAGTCTCCTATGCTCTAAAAAACAGTCCTAGCTTGCCCAGCCTCTCCCTGTAACTCAGATCCTTGAGTCCTGGCAACATCCTTGTAAATTTCTTCTGCACTCTTTCCAGTTTAATAACATCCTTCCCAAACAAGATGACCAAAATCAAATATAGTACTCCAAGTGTGGCCTTAGCAACATCCAGTATAACTGCAACATGACTTCCCAACTTCTATCCTCACTGCCCTGACTGATGAAGGCCAGTATGCCAAAAGCTTTCCTCACTGCCCTGTCTACCTGTGGAGGGTGGATCACAGGAAGATAAATTGATGTTTAAAATGTCAAGGCGTTGAGGGCTATAGGGTGCTGACACTTTCAGAGAACACTGCACCTGAACTCCAAGATCCCTCTGTCCCACTACACTCCTTAAGGCCCTACCATTCACCATGAAACTCCGACCTTGATTTGACTTTTCAAAATGCAAGACCTCAAACTACTCTACTCTACTTTATCTCTACTAAACTCTATTTGCCATTTCTTGGCCCACTTCCCAGCTGAATAAGGTCCTGCTGCAATTTCTGACAACTTTCCTCACTGTCTTTGTTATTGCCTATTTTTGTGAAAACTTGTACATTCTCATCCAAATCATTGATACCGATAAAAAAAAGCAAAAAGTCCAGCACCAACCTCTGAGGCTCTCCAGTCGTCACAGGCCTCCAGTCTGACAAGCATCCTGCTGCTATTACCCTCAGCTTCCTACATCAAGCCACTTGTGCATCCAATTTACCAGCGCGTCCTGGATTCCATGCGATCTAATCTTCCAGAGTAGCCTAACATGTGGAACCTTATCAATGATCTTCCTGAAATCCATATAGATTATGTCTCCTGCCCTGCCCTCATCAACCTTCCTGGTCATTTCATCAAAGAACTCTAACAAATTTGTGAGGAATGATCTCCCATGGACAAAGCCATGCTGACTACTCCTAATCAAACCCTGTCTTTCCAAATCTTATCTCTCAGAATCTTCTCAAGTAACTTACCTACCACAGATGTTAAGTTTACTGGTCTGTAGTTCCCAGGTTTTTCTTTGCAGGCCTTCTTGAAGAAGGGCACAACATTCGCTACCCTCCAGTCTTTCGGGACCTCACCCGCAGCTAATGATGATGCAAATATATCAGTCAGGGTCCCTGCTATTTCTTCTCTAGCCTCTTGTGAGGTTCTTGGATATATCTGGTCAGGACCAGGAGATTTATTCACCTTCATACATTCTAGTATGTCCAACACCTCCTCTACTGTGATATAGACTATCCCTAAGATACCACCACTAACTTTCCCAAGTTGCCAAGTTTTCATGTCTTTCTCCACAGTTAACACAGAGGAGAAATATTTATTGAGGACCTTGCCCATCTCCTGCAGTTCCACACATACATGTCCACTCTGGTCCTTGAAGGGTCCTATTCTCTTCTCTCTCTCGTTATTCTTTTCCCTTTAATCTACTTAAAGGACCTCTTTGGGTTCATCCTAATCTTTTCAGCTAAGGCAATCTCGTGTCCCCTTTCACCCTCCTGATTTCCTTCTTCAGTAAACTCCTATATTCCCTATATACTTTCCGAGATTCCCTTGATCCCAGCTACCTGTACCTGAGCCATGCCTCCTTTTTTCTGGTCAAAGCCTCAACATCTCTGGTCATCCAGGGTTCCCTATTCCTGCCAACCTTTCCCTTCACCCTCACAGGAACATATAGACCTTGAACTCTAGCTATCTCTCTTTAAAGGCCTCCCACTTGCCGGAAGTCCCATTGCTACAAACAACCTACTTCAATCAACCCCTGCAAGCTCCTGTCTAATTTCATCAAAATTCACCTTGCCCCAATTTTGAACTTGAACCTGTTCTCCCCGTGTCTGCGTGGGTTTCCTCCGGGTTCTCCGGTTTCCTCCCACAGTCCAAAGATGTGCAGGTCAGGTGAATTGGCCATGCTAAATTGCCCGTAGTGTTAGGTAAGGGGTAAATGTAGGGGTATGGGTGGGTTACGCTTCGGTGGGTCGGTGTGGACTTGTTGGGCCGAAGGGCCTGTTTCCACACTGTAAAGTAATCTAATCTAATCATGGTCACAAAGTGCTCCCCCACTGTCACCTTAGTCACGTATCCTGCCCTATTTCCCAAGAGTAGGTCGAGTTTTGCCCCTTCCTGAGTAGGGCCCTCTCTATAGTGATTGAGGAAACTTTCCTGAACACACGTTAACAAATTGCACCCATCTAAGCCCTTAACCCTCTGGCAGTCCCAATCTATGCTGGAAAAATTAAAATCCCCTACTACGACAAGCCTATTGCTCCTGCAAGTCTTAGCAATATCCCTGTATATTTGTTCCTGTAATGCCCATCGACTATTTGGGGATGTATATAACATCACCATCCCCTTCTTATTTCTTAGTTTCACCCATATATCCTTCAGTTATTTCATCTCTGATTACTGCTGTGATACCCGCCTTAATCAAAAATGCAACACCCCCTCCCTTCTTCCACCACCTCTGTCCCACCTAAAGCATCTATACCCTGACACATTAAGACCAGTCTGTCCCTCTCTTAGCTATGTTTGTGTATTAGCTATATTATCCCAATCCCACATACCTATCCACACCCTGAGTTCATCAGCCCTCTTGCATTGAAATAGATACAATTTAATCCAACAGACAATCCTTGCTCCCTGTCTCTTCAACTTACTATTTCTGATTACAGAGAAACCTCGATTATCCGAATATCAATTATCCAAATATTGGATTATCCGAAGGAGATCATGAGGTCCCGATAGAAACATTACAGCAAAGAGGTGTTTCAAAACTGATTGTGTCTTTTGTTTACAATGATTAAAAGGGAACTCGGCTCACTGAAATGCTGCCGAGAACAGTCCTGGACATTGATGGGATTCCAGGCACCATCTCCAAATGACTGACCTCACACACTCTCTCTCTTCCCCCACACTTTTCCTGGAGTTCTACATAGGGATGTACCCTAAATCACCCTTCCCCAGATAATCTCTCCAAAAGTTTGTGTGTGCGCACGGGGTTGGGGGGGGCAGGGCTCGCATGCGGAGTGCTGCTCCCTCATCTCCAAAATGGGGAGCGGACTTAACAGAAAACTCAGGGCCCCAGAGGAAAGGCATTGAATCAATTAACCAAATAATCAATTATCCAAATAAAATAATGCTTGCCCATCTCGTTCAGATAATCGAGGTTCCTCTGTACGTATCTCCTTCCAGCCTCACACTTGCCTCCCTGCTGTTGAGGTTCCCACCCTCTAGCCATCAGTAAGCTGCCTGCCAGGATATTGGTCCCCCTCCAGTTCAAATGCAACCCATCCTTTTTGAACACATCATCTCTACCCCAGCAAAGATCCCAATAATCCAGTTTTTTAAAATTTCAAAAATATACTTTATTCATAAAATAATTTGATGGTCTGTACAGTTGGTCATGCTATACATACGTAAACATTTGCATGCAGAGATCAGAATTTATCATTTGTATACACATGTCTGTACGTTTATCAATCATATGTCCATATATTTTGCTGAGGCATCAGCAGAGCCCAAATGACTGGGTGGGTCCCCTGTTCTTCTTTAGGCAGGCAGACGTTATACGGTGGTCTTTCCCCACCGCGCCTTAGTGGCAGCTACCCCAAGCTTGAGCGCGTCCCTCAACACGTAGTCCTGGACCTTGGAATGTGCCAGTCTGCAACACTCAGTCGGGGTCAACTCCTTCAGCTAGAAGATCAACAGGTTTCGGACCACCCAGAGAGCGTCCTTCACCGAGTTGATGATCCTCCAGTTGATGTTCGTCTTGGTGTGCATCCCGGGGAACAGGCCGTAGAACATGGAGTCCCGCGTCACGGCGCTGCCCGGGACGAACCTCGACAAACACCACTGCATTCCTCTCCAGACTTCCTCTGCATAGGCACATTCCAGAAGGAGGTGTGTGACAGTCTCGTCCCCCCCCGCAGCCGCTTCGA
>NC_057746.1:884220-898518 GCF_004010195.1 Chiloscyllium plagiosum
CGTGGCAGCGAGGCCAGGCCCATCCTTCGCAACACTGGGGACAGGTAGAACCTCAGTACGTAGTGACACTTGGTTTTTACGTACCAGGGATGCACGTACAGCTTGATGCAGCCACACACAAAGGTGGCCATCAGGGTGAGGGTGGCATTGGGTGTATTTTTTTCCCCCGTTGCCCAGATCTTTGTACAGTGAGTCCCTTCAGACTCGGTCCATCTTTGACCTCCATATAACTGGAAGATGGCCCGGGTGACTGCAGCGGCACAGGTTCTGGGAATAGGCCAGACCTGTGCCACGTATAATAGCAATGACAGTGCCCCACACCTGATGACCAGGTTTTTTCCTGCGATGGACAGCGACCGTAACTTCCATCTGCCCAGTTTCTGCCTCACTTTGCTGATACGCTCCTCCCAAGACTTGGCGCACGCCCCAGCCCCCCCGAACCAAATACCCAGCACCTTCAGGTGGTCGGTCCTGACGGTGAAGGGGATCGAGGATTGGTCGGCCCAGTTCCTGAAGAACATGGCCTCGCTCTTGTCTCGGTTTACCTTGGCCCCCAAGGCCCGTTCGAACTGGTCACATATGCCCAAGGCCCAGGAAACTGAATCACTGTCCCCTGCCCAAATTCTTTCATCACACATTCACCTGTCACATCCTTAATACTAGGCCCACGACTATCCACTCTTCAGTGCAGGTGACTGCTTCCAGACTCTAAGAACTGCACCAAAGTGATGCCTCTTCCTCTCAGTTGCCCTCTGCTGGGCGTCCCTCTATCCTAGAACTATGTTCACTCATTCAAGTCTCCCCCCTTATTGAAAACATCTTCGCGACATCTACACTGTCAAGCTCCCTGAGTTTCAGTAAGATCACTCCTCATTCTTCTAAACTCAACGCATAAAGGGGTAATCTGTTTAGCCATTCTTGATAGGTCTGCAACTTCATCCTAGGAATCAGCTGAGTGAATCGCTTTTGAACTGTCTCTAATGTCACTGTACCCTTTCTTCAAAACTGTACATAGTACTCTGGGTGTAGCTTCAGCAACAGCCTGTATAATTATAATTATAATTATAACAAGACTTCCCTATTTTCAAACTTCAACTGAACTCGAAGCAATAAAGGTCAAAATTCCATATGTCTTCTTAATGACTTACTGAACCTGCACACTAACCTCTGTGTTTCATGCATAAAAACACGCATATTCAGGAAATGCATTTTTTGAAGAGTCCTACCCTACAAATCTCTCGATGATACGGGCAATGTAACATGGTCAATCCACCTAACCTACACACCTTTTGACATTGGGAGGAAACCAGAGCATTAGAGAAACCAATCTCCAGCCAATTCGATTAACTCCACCTGATATCAAAAAACAGCTGGAGCCTCTGGATGCTGCAAATGGCGTGGACCTTGACAACACTCATCAGTAGTGAAGACGTGTGCCCCAGGTCTTACCACTCTCCTTGCTAAGCTGTTCCAGTACAGTTACAACACTGGCATCTACCTGACAATGTGGAAAATTGCCCAGGTATGTCCTGTACATAAAAAGCAGGACAAATCCAGCCCAGACAATTACTGCCGCATTTATCTACTCTCCATCATTACTAAAGTGATGGAAGGTGTCATCACCAGTGCTATCAAGCAGCACCTACTCAGCAATAACCTGCTCAGTGATGCCCTGTTTGGGTTCCACCAGCATCACTCAGCTCCTGAACTCATTACAGCTTTGGTTCAAACATGGATAAAAGAGTTGAATTCAAGAGGGGAGGTGAGACTGATAGCCCTTGACATGAAATTTGCATTTGACCCAGTGTGGCATCAAGGAGCCCTGGCAAAACTGGAATCAATGGGTATCAGGGGAATACTTTCCGCTGTTTGGAGTCGTAGGACATCTCTGCAGGAGTTCCTCAGGATAGTGTCTTAGGCCCAACCATCTTTAGCTGCCTCATTGATGACCTTCCCTCCATCATAAGGTCAGTTGTGGGGATGTTTGCTGATGATTGCACAATTTCAGCCCATTTACTACTCCTCAGGCACTGAACCAGTCCAATGTTCAAATACAACAAAATCTGGACAATATCCAGGCTTGGGCTCACATGTGGCAAGTAACATTTGTGCCACATAAATGTCAGTAAATGACCATCTCCAATAAGACACAATCTAACCACCGTCCATTGACATTCATTAGTGTTGCCATCACTGAATCCTCCACTAAGAATGTTCTGGGGGTTACCATTGACCAGAAAAACAACTGGCATTTAAACACCAGTCGCTGTAAGAGCAGGTCAGAAGCTCAGCATACTCACCTCCTGACTCCTCAAAGCCTGTCTTACATCCAGCAGACACAGTCAGGAGTGTGATAGAAAACTCCCTACTTGCTTGGATGGTTGCAGCTGCAATAACACTCAAGAACCTTGACACCATCCAGGACAAAGCACCAAATCCACAAGGATCCACTCCCTTCACCACCGATGCTCAGTAATGGCAATGTGTACTATCTACAAGATGCACTGAAGAAATTCAATGCAGACCATTAGGCAGCACCTTCCAAACCCACAACCACTTCCATTTAGAAGGCTGAGGGCAGCAGATGTATGGGAACGCCACCACCTGCATGTTCCCCTCCAAGCCACTCATCACCCTGACTTGGAAATATATCACCATTCCTTCACTATTGCCGGGGCAAAATCTTGGGATTCCTTCCATGGTAGCATTATGAGCCTGCCTGCAGCACTGCAGCAATTCAAGTAGACAGTTCACCACCTTCTCAAGAGCAATGAGGCATGGGCAATAAATGCTCATCCAACCTATGATGCCATATCCCACAAGTGAATGAAAAAAAAAAGCTTTGGGCTGACTCTTTTAGGTAATTTAGCAAAGTTGTGTTTTCTGAAGTGTTTGCTTGCTGTACCTTATTAAACCTGTGTTATTAATAACCTAGTCAGGCAGCATCCAAGGAGCTCCCTGAAGAAGGGCTTATGCCTGAAACGTCAATTCTCCAGCTCCTTGGATGCTGCCTGACCTGCTGCGCTTTTCCAGCAACACTTTCTCCTTATTAATAAGCTAGCTCATCTTGCAGCATATCTCAATTTCTGTATGAGAAAAGGATCTCTGGCTGCCCTGAGCGAGACCTGCACTGCTATCTGAAGCTGTTCTTAAGTTTTTGTGCTGGGAACACTTGCTTGAACCCTGACTTGACTGAGGACCACTGACAACTCTGACAAACTCCTTGGCCTTGTGTATGTACTAAAAAGCACAACTGGACACATGTGAAATGAACCTGGTATCTCTGAATGAGGTCGCAAAAAGGCAAGGTAAAGCCAATGCAAGGCAGGGATGATGTGAGTATCCTCAGACTGAGTGAGTGCTGTGACAATGATGAAGAGCCCACAGCTGCAGCCTGTTCCAGTCTATGAATGGGGTGTGTGTCCCTGAGCACACAGTGACCTTGCTGAGGGCCAGCACTGAAGTATAGGAGTGCCCTGTAAGTGGCTGAAAGGTAATGCCATGAGGGTTCTTAGAGGCTGAGACATGTTAGATGCCAATGTCCATGCACATAGGGGGCATGTGGCCAATGCCCATGGAACACGCCCTGAGATGTCAGTGCCCAGGTTCCAACATGGAGGTCATTTGGAGCAAGTAGGGAGCTGAATCCGCCAAGAGTAAGGTGGAGCAGAATCTTCTAGGGGTCTGAGTGATGTGGGCTACGGAGAAATGTGTGGCAAAACTGGGCTGAACTCAAAGTCGGGAGTAATTCTGCTCATCACAAGTAGCGTGGCAAGGATTCTCGCTAGATAGTAGCCAAGGACTTGCTCTGGTTTCTATGTCAAGTTGTCCCAATACGGAGCTGCTTAGGCAAGAAGGGAGGCTGAATATTAAGAAGGCATGTTGAGCTGTTGACAAATTATTTAATAAACAGTACTGACCATCAATTGGCATCTTGCTACTATCTAGCGAGAATCCTTGCCATGCCACTTGGGAAGAGCAGAAAAGATGGCATGAGTTGCTCTCGACTTTGAGTTCAGCCCAGTTCTGCCACACATTTCTCCATAGCCCACAGCACTCAGACCCCTGGAAGATGCTGCTCCACCTTACTCTTGTTAGAGATTGTTACAAGACCATTCCTCCCATTGGTATCTTGCTTATCTGAAACCTCTGTGATCTTTACAGTGCCCTCACTATTAGATCCGATGCAGATGATTGCCTGTTCCCTGTTTTGAATTCTCCAGTTGCATCCTCCAAGAGTTCCACATACACTTTAGCTAAAATTTAATTTCAAATTCAAATTAGCTTTTAACCATCCAATGCTGGTTATTAAGGAATTGCCAGTCCTCTGGTCTATTACTACTTTGTATGCCTTAGTTTCTGATTGGATATTCTCATGGACAGCATTTCTTAAGCACAGATTGTTCAAATTAAATTTGATATTCTACCTTGTTGTGATTGCGACCCCCTAGAGGATCCTTAGCTTCGAGATCTCTTATCAATCCTGCATCATTACATTACTAGATCTAAAATAGGCTGCTCATGGCTTGTGCGAAGAAACAAGTTCTGACGCATTCTACAAAATTATCTTCCATGTTACTTTTGCCCATCTGATTGGTCCAGTCAATATGCAGACTTAACATCCAAGTCAATTTATGGTGCTGTTCTTACAAGGCACCATTACTTCCCAATTTATACTTTGTCCTACTATGAGGCTACTTGTTGCAGGCCTATAGAAAACTTACACCTGTGACTTCCTTCCCTTGATATTCCCTACTTCCACCCAAACTAATTCCACATCACAATCTGTTGGATTTATATCACTCCTCGCCTCACTAAAACCTTTCTTTATTATCAACGCTATCCTACCTCCTTTTCCTACTTGCCTTTTTTTGGAACATTAAATACCTTTGAATATTGAATTTCTAGTCCCAGTCACCCTGTAACTATCTCTCTACAATAACTATCAAGTCATTTTTCTAACTGAGTCATAGATTCATTTATCCTGCATCAAATGCTGTACATATTCAGGTAAAGCAATTACTTTTTGCCATTATTACTTCTTTTGGTTCTAATATCTGCTGCATTCTTCTTCTTGTATTTTCTACCTACCTGTCACATTTTGATTATCATTCACCTCCTCAGTATCCTACATCTTTGGTTACTCATTTTTTTTGAATATTTAAATTTCTCTTCAACTTAACCTTCTCACCGCTGAATAGTTTAAAGCCCTATTAACAACCCTTGTTATAGGGTTAGACCAGAACGTCTGGATTCAAATCTCACAGCGATGTGACATAGCATGTGCGAACAGGTAGACTTAAAAGAATTGGTGGACGTGTTAGGATTGATAACATTGACCAAAATCAACCTACTGAAGAAAAACAATTTGCATTCAAGCAATACCTTTCATAGCCACCAGATGTCACCAACTGCTTTATAGCCAATCAGTATGGTCACAGCTGTAAAGTGGGAAACGCAGTGGCTAATTGGCTCACATTAAACATTGAACCAAAGACAAGGTAGTAATAATTCGATTAGCTGTTTCTGAGGTGTTGAAGGATAAACATTGACCAAGACACCAGGAATTGCTCTGCTGCTGTTCTTTGAAACGGTGACATGGGGTCTTTTACATCTATCGGAGAGAGCAGTTGGGACCATCTGAAAGACAGAATCTGTGACAATGCAACATTTCCTCAACACCGCGTTGGCGTGTCAATCTTTATTTGTTTTCTGGAGTGAGATTTGATCCCACAGATTTCTAAATCGGCTACAAGGCAAATTGTATCTGATAAAAAGGTGATGGGAAAATCATCAGCACCTGCTTAAAAAGGCAACTACGTTTCACTGGCTTCTGAAAATCAGCTAAGTGGACAGTATTTGAAGACAATTTCTGAGACACGTTGGGAGACTTTCTGGGGCACGATGTCAACACTTCACCAACAATTTATTACTGTTTCCTCATAATTTATTTGAGGACAGCTTATATGATAGCACGTGATGTTTTTGGAGGCATTGTTAATGGCAGTCGCCCGGAGGAAATGTGGCCAGGCTCAGCAGAACCAGCTGCTGAAAAGGAGAAAGTGGCTGCTGACAGTAGGGAGGAAGGTGTTGGGTTACAGGATGACACAAATGGATTGGTCAGATGGGCAGATTCGTGGCAGATGGAATTTAACCTGATAAATGTGAGGTGATGTACTTTGGGAAAAGGAACAAGGAAATAGCAAGACATAAGGAAGCTCAGAGGACATGATCATGATTTGCTTGTCCACAAATCTGTGAAGGTGGCAGGTCAGATTAATAGGGTAGCTAAGAAAGCTTGCCTATGAGCAGGGCGGTCTCATTGGAGCTGGACAGAACGTTGGTTAGGTCACAGCTGGTATACTGTGTGCAGTTCTGGTCGTCATTTTATACGAAGGATGTGATTGTAATGGACAGGGTGCGAAGGAGATTCACCAGGAAGTTGCTTGGGATTGAGCATTTCAACCATGTAGAGAGGCTAGATAAACTCAGGTTGTTTTCTTTGCAGCAGAGAAAGTTGAGAGGAGATCTGATTGAGGTGTATCAGCCAAAATTAGAGAAAAGTAGACAGTAATGAGAGAAAAAAAACAAGCTTCCCTTTATTTTGTGCACAAATATAAAATGCAATATTTCTTCAATTTTAAACATTTCAATGACTTTTATTCGAATGAAAAACAATTTTACAGCAAAAGTTCTAGGAAAGCGTTTGGAAAGAAAATAAGCTAGAACTTAAAATACTTCATTGAAACAACACCTCTCTTCAATATGGAGTGATTAAAAAATAATTACAACCTTTATGAAATTTCTTGAAGAAGACTCAACATTTAATACAACTGAAGTGCTTGAGCAATTTAAAACACTGAATATTAAAATCATCTATGAAGAATTATAAAAATCCTGTAAAAACTGAAAGAACTATGGATGTTGTAAATCAGAAACAAAACCAGAAGGTGCCGGAAAAGCTCAGCAGCTCTGGCAGTATTTGTGCAGAGAAATCAGAGTTAATGTTTCCCGTCTGTTCTGAGGAAGAGTTACTGGATCCAAAATGTTAACTCAGATTTCTCTTCACAGATGCTGACAGACAGATTGAGCTTTTCCAGCTACTTCTGTTTTTGTTTTGTTGTTTATAAAAATCCTGTAATAGCTTTTAAGTAAATAAAATAAGAGAAAAACAGCAGTTAAGTTAATGACAATGGAGAAAAACATAAGACATCCCAAGCAGATTTAAAATCTGACACCCTTTCAACAAGGAATTGAACTGAAATGTCTGGAAAGACAATTCAGGTAATATAAATTATTTTCAAGGTTGTGTAAGAAACCCAGAGAAGTACAACTGAACAAATTGCTCTATGTGATAGGTCTAGTTGCAGATCGTGTTTAAAAATTACACAATGTAAAGGAACACATCTTCGACAGGATTGTAAGAAAATTTGATGATTATATTAAGAATCAATCGTATAATGGAGTGAGCAAGATTTAATAAAAGAATACAACTTCGTGGAGAACCTGTTGAAAACTTTATTAATGATGTTTATACATTGTTAGGATTTTGTAATTATAAATTACAACCAGACCGAAAATAATCAGACTTGAAGAGCAATCATACTGGACTCAAACATTAACATTGCTTTTCTCTCCAGAAATGCTGCCAAACTTGCTAGGTTTCTCCTAAGTGAGAAGCCTTCAGATCAGCAAGAACCAACACAACAGGTCTTGGGAATAGAAACTGTGGCAGCATTTCTGGAGAGAAAAACAATGTTAATGTTTCGAGTCCAGTATGACTGCTGTTCAGGTGTGATTATTTTTTCTGGTTGTGATTTATAATCACAAAATAACCCACTTTTGATTGTCATTTTCTCCATGGATCGAGGTGAATTTTCTTGTGTAACTATGTGGCTTTTCAGCTCATTATAAATGAAAGTGAGTTTCTGCATGTGTTAGGAGAAAGTGGGGATTGCAGACACTGGAACTCAGAGTTGAGCGTGTAGTGCTACAGGTCAGACAGCATCCAAGGAGCAGGGGAATGGATGTTTCAGGCATAAACCCTTCATCAGGAAATGGTCCGAAATGTTGGTTCTCCTGCTCCTCGGATGTGGTCTGACCTGCTGTGCTTTTCCACCACTTTCTGCATGTATTGCATGGTGAATTGCAGCAGACCAGCAGGCAGGCAAGCAATAAATTCCTGCCCCTTCCTCTACTGATGTATTGCAAAGCAGGAGCTCATGGTTTGTTTTTTATTTGTTGACAGGATATGGGTGACATTGATATATTAGGTGGAGGTGGGCACTGCAGATGCTGAAGATTAGAGTCAAGATTGGAGTGAAGCTGGAAAAGCACAACAGGTCAGGCAGAATCTGAGGAGTAGGAACATCGATGTTTCGGGCATATTCCTGATGAAGTGCTTTTGCCTGAAACGTCAATTTTCCTGCTCCTTGGATGCTGCCTGACCCGCTGTGCTTTTCTAGCACCACTCTAATCTTGACACTGATATCTTGCCTATAGTGCAGTGAAAAGCCAACCACATTGCTGTGGGTTTGGAGCTGTATGTAGTCCGATGGAGGTATGGAAGGCAAACTTCCTCCCATAAAGTTCATTAGTGAGCTAAATAGGGCTTTGGGACAATTAACAGTAGCTGTATGAAACCATACCATATCTTTCCAGGAATAAAAATTGCACTCTCTGCCATGGGATACAGCGTAACATATTAGCATTGATAGAAGACTCCTTGGCCTATAGAAAATAAAGTCTGATGAAAAGGATCTGTTTCTGTTTGGCAGGGTGTAACACATAGGGTCCCACAAGTTTCTGTGCTGTGGTGCCTGATAGGATCTGGTCCTGTCGCACACCTCAGTGGTTAAGGGTTTGAACCCAAGGATGTGCAAACCCGAGTGGGCCATTAGATGGCACTGCTGAAAATGGCATCCCCGGGTGGGCGGTGCAGCGCAGTGCAGTGAGTAGGGAAAAGTCTGGTAGGTGGAATATAATGTGGGAAAATGAAAATTTGTTTACTTTGGCAGGAAGAACAAAATAGCAAAGTATTAGTTAAATGGAGAATAACTAGAATTTTAAGGTACAGGGAGATGCAGATGTTCTAGCACAGGAATCACAAAAGGTTAGTCTGCAGGTACAGCAAGTAATTGTGGAAGTGAATAGGAGTTTAGAAGTGTATGAGTAGACTTGAAAGAAGTGTAAAAGAACTGTCTTCAAAGTGGACATTGGAAGGATATTTCTTCATGTGTATGATGTAGCAAAGTTGGTGTGTAAAAATGGCAAAATTGTAAAATGGGGGAAAGCATTTACACGGTCCCTTTAAAAGATGATGTTCTTTTTGGTGCTTAGAATCAAAATGGATTTTTGAACAGCAACTAAAATGCAGGTGCACAGATTGAAAAAGTTTGTATCGAACAACCAAGACATGTCTTTTCAAAGTTAGCCAATTAATTTAAACCAAGCACTTAGAGATTGAAAGTCAATTAAATTTAAATCTGATGGTGATGACAACCTTGAACCAATTCGGTTGTTAACAAATTAATATGTCAGCACTGGTATAAAGACAGGGGTAATTGGACAGAGAGGAGAGAGAGCCATCTGAAGAGATAAGAACTTTCCAGCTCTCAGAAAAGAACACCATCTATTCATAAAGGTACATAGCAATATTCCAGGCAAAAGGATCGGAGGAAAATGTTGGAGAAGGCATTTTGGACACCAGAAGATGACTAAGAAGGCATCTTGGACAGAAGAGACAGCAGAAAAGGTAGACCTGCTCTCTGTGAACTTTGAGAGATTAACTTTTAATTTACTGTTTTCTTATTACTTGTTTTTATATATGTGGGACTTGTGTTATTGAAGCAGCATACCATTAGAATCTTGTTTTATTTGCGAATAGGTAGTTAGAGAGGAATTGCTTGGTTTGTTAGTTGTTCATGGTTGGAGTTCAATAAATTATTACTTGTTACTTATAAAGTGAATATCAGGGATTCCTTTCCTTTAACCACTCCTTTACAACAGATTGGGGGTGAGAGGTAGGTTATACCACTTGTCACACTTCTTTATCAGATTGAAGTAAGGTGTTCCTCTGGGTGTTTTGGTTTTAATTATCAGAGAGGTATTGACCTCCCCTTTGTAACAATGAGTCCAGTAACTAGGGGATAATGTTGAAAAATTAGTATTCACTCATCAAAGACAAAGAGGAGAATTATTTTCTCTTAGAATGTTGACTGACATTGTTACTTTGCCTCAGAAGTGGTGGAGATGGAGTATTGAATTTTTTTTTAAGACAGAGGTAGATTTGTGTCAGAGAAAGTAATCAAAGGTAAGTGGGATAGATGGGAATATAGAATTCGAAACACGCATAGATCAGCAATGATCGTATTGAAAGATGGTGCAGGCTGTTGGGCTAAATGGCTACTGCTCCCAATTTGTATTCTGGCACCATATTAAAATGCGCCCAGATATCACTCACTAACCGTCAGGAACCTGTGTTAGTTGTCTGTTCTTCCCAACCCTAGATTCGTTGCAATCATGCAACAAGCTTTTTCAAGATTTCACAAAAACTTTGACTGAGTTTTCTGAAGAAGTAACAAAGAGGATTGATGAGGGCAGAGCAGTAGATGTGACCTATATGGACTTCAGTAAGATGTTCCACAAGGTTCCCCATGGGAGACTGGAATACAGGGAGAACTAGCCATTTGGATACACAACTGGCTCAAAGGTAGAAGACAGAAGGTGGTGGTGGAGGGTTGTTTTTCAGATTGGAGGCCTGTGACCAGTGGAGTGCCACAAGGATCGGTGCTGGGTCCTCTACTTTTTGTCATTTACATAAATGATTTGGATGTGAGCATAAGAAGTACAGTTAGTAAGTTTGCAGATGACACCAAAATTGGAGGAGTAGTGAACAGCGACAGATTACAACAGGTTCTGGACCAGATGGGCCAATGGGCCGAGAAGTGGCAGATGGAGTTTAATTCAGATAAATGCGAGATGCTGCATTTTGGGAAAGCAAATCTTAGCAGGACTTATACACTTAATGGTAAAGTCCTAGAGAGTATTGCTGAAGAAAGAGACCTTGGTGTGCAGATTCATAGCTCCTTGAAAGTGGAGTCGCAGGTAGATAGGAAAGTGAAGAAGACGTTTGGTATGCTTTCCTTTATTGGTCAGAGTAATGAGTATAGGAGTTGGAAGGTCATGTTGCCACTGTACAGGACATTGGTTACACCACTGTTGGAATATTACGTGCAATTCTGGTCTCCTTCCTGTCGGAAAGATGTTATGTAACTTGAAAGGGTTCAGTAAAGATTTACAAGCGTGTTGCCAGAGTTGAAGGATTTGAGCTATAGGGAGAGGCTGAACAGTTTGGGGCTGTTTTCCCGGAGCATTGGAGGCTGAGGGGCATGGATTGGATAAATAGACAAAGTCTTTTCCCTGGGATTGGAGTCCAGAACTAGAGGGCATAGGTTTAGGTGAGAGGGGAAAG
Organism: Chiloscyllium plagiosum; assembly: GCF_004010195.1. NCBI lineage: Eukaryota > Metazoa > Chordata > Chondrichthyes > Orectolobiformes > Hemiscylliidae > Chiloscyllium > Chiloscyllium plagiosum. The sequence continues at coordinate 895,694 of NC_057746.1, forward strand.
ATATAAAAGAGACCTAATGGGCAACTTTTTCATGCAGAGGGTGGTACATGTATGGAATGAGCTGCCAGAGGATGTGGTGGAGGCTGGTACAATTGCAACATTTAAGAGGCATTTGGATAGGTATATGAATAGGAAGGGTTTGGAGGGATATGGGCCGGGTGCTGGCAGGTGGGACTAGATTGGGTTGGGACATCTGGTCGGCATGGACAGGTTGGACCGAAGGGTCTGTTTCCATGCTGTACATCTCTATGACAATGCCTCACTTGAGATTCATTTGAGGTCTTCCAGAAAAGAAGGGAGGCTCTCTATGAAACCCTCCAATTTAAGTTAATCAGAGAAATAATTAGCTCATGGTTATGCAGACTTCATTACCTGAACAAGGTCTCACTCCATTAGCACACCCGCCAACCCCTTTGGCGCCAGGTTTTTCTGTGGGTCCACTAAAATGTTTACTCAGTCTTCCTTATCTGATGGGAACGCTTCCTGCCAACGTCCTAGAGTACAAAGCCTTCTGTCTTTTTCTAGTTGGCCCTGAGGAGAACCTGCGTTGAGGTGTTGTTGAACCGTGAGCCCACTCTTTGATCTATGACATCTCCGGGGGCATCGACACAGAATAATAATAATATCCCTCAATGTGAAGGACTTTTAATTCATCCATTGCTAAGTTGGCCAGAATTTATTGCTCTCGCGAAGGTGGTGCTGAGCTGTCTTTACTAACTGCTGCAGGTAGATCCACAACATCATTACAGAGAGAGAGAGAGAGATTCATGATTTTGACCCAATGCTGATGTGGTGGGCATTTGCAGGTGGTGGTATTCCCATCCATCTGCTGCCTGTGACCTTCTAGGTGGTAATGGTTGTCGGTTTGGAAAACGAGTGAGCCATGCACCGTCCAGCTGCCCTTTCAATGTAGCACCAGGGGGTTTGATCCAAAAAAAAACAGAGGGTGAAGGGGGAATTGCTTCTCGCACAAGAATATGTAGCGACAGGCGGGTTGCTTGATTAGAAATACCAACCATCCCAGTTGCAGGAGTCTCATGATGGACCCGAAATGTTAACTCTGTTTCTCTCACTCCGCACATGCTGCCGGACCTGCTGAGTTTCTCCAGCACTTTCTCTCTATTATTTCTCAATTCCACAGTCCGCGTTGGGTTTTTTTTCCCCCCCGGTGATGGTGTATAGGTCCCTCTCCCTATCACGCACGAAGTGCAGTTAGTATATGAGAGACATCCCACCCTACAGAGGCTTTGGAACCAGTCTCTCTCGTCCTTGCACAGCCCACGCCCCAGGTCAACGCAGAAGCTCCTCCGCTTTGCCGGCGCGGAAACTACATTACCCATGCTGCATATGGTCGCCGCGCCTGCGCCGAGAAAGGCGACTGTGTAGATTTGGGTGGAGGGGAGAGAGAGAGAGAGCGTGCGCGCACGCTTGTCCGCGGTGCCTGACGGGAGTTGTAGTCCTTCGCGCGCCGCGGCGGTTAAAGGTTTGAATCCGAGGACGCGCGAGCCCGTGCGGCCGTTAGGTGGCGGTGCCGCAATTGGTGGTGCGCACCTGTAAATGGCAGCCCCGCTGCACCCCCCCCCCCCCCCAACCCAACCCTGTCCAGTCACAACCTTCATCCTCATCCCATTCTCCTTCTCTCCGTTATCACCAACTCCTGCCTCATCTTTCCAACCTTCCAAGAGTTAATTCTGCATATCATGCAGCAGTCATCTGCTGAGAGGATTTCAGGGCGGTGATATATTTCCAAGTCAGGATGGTGAGTGCAGAAGTAACACTACTTTACTTATATCCCATAAGTAGAGGTTCCCTGTACCTACTGCTCTTGATCCTCTGGGTGGTATGGATCTTGGGTTTGGAAGGGAGCTTGGACAAACATTGTTGTTACTGCATAAGAGAGTGATGGTGATGGGTGGTGTTAGAAACGAAAATCGCTTCTCAATAATCGCTCTAGACAAATTCAGGAAAACAAAGTTTTATTAACAAGTCTGCAGAGTTGGGCACTCTTCTGAGAAAAGCGTGCCAGGCTAACAAAGTTTTCGATTAAATACAGTTCAAGCTCCTCCCTTCTATAGCTCTAAAGAGTCACGAGGTTCACATTCTGAACATTCATTATTTTTCCATTCTGGACCCTTATCACAAAGTCTGCAGTATATGTCTCCCTAGTTGTTTTTCTAGCCTGCAGTCTTATCAGTCAAGGACTTATTCTTCTCTGTCAGAGTTAGTGGTCTTATCAATCAAGGACTTGTTTTTCTACTCTGTCTCGTCCTTTATTATAGAGAAGCATGTTTTACCCTACCCCCACGGCTCTATTCCCCTTAGACTCTGAGGTCATGCACATCTTAACTATTTGTACCGAAATCGCCTCTCACAACTTGAATTAAGCAGGGCACAAATGTCAATGGTTCATTTAAGAAAAGGAGGACATCATCTGCATAGACAGTAATTTTGCGTTTACCCGATTTACCTTCGGAACCATTGTATTAGGGTTGGCTCATATAGCTTCTGCCAACAGGTCAATCAATAATAATGCTGAAAGAGGGCAATCCTGTCGACAAGCTCTCCCAACACTAACGCTATCTGAACTTAAACCAGAGCTTTGGTATCATTAATTAATACTGTAACCCATTTTGTAAAGTCCTCTCCAACACAAAACCGTTCCAGCACATAAAATAGATATGGCCATTCTTCCCAATCAATTGCCTTCTCTGCCTCTATGAAGATAACTAATCGCAGTATCGCTCCCTGCTGGCAAGCTGATACAAGATTTAAGACTCTTCTAATATTATTAGTTGATCTGCGACCCTTTATAAACTCTGCCTGGC
>NC_057746.1:905268-909942 GCF_004010195.1 Chiloscyllium plagiosum
TAACCGACTTGTGATAGGACCAATGAGAAAGAAGAGGCGTGATTCAGCAACTCCCAAACCAGACAAAGAAAGGCGACATGCTCTTTTACAGCGCACTTTTTCCGGACCATCGAAGTGTCCAAACTTGCAAGTTTGTAATAAATTGTCCTTGTTTTCATGGCTTTGTCTCCGGCTGATTTATAAGTGAGTTCTGTTTCTCACATGATCACTTTATTAATAATACAAGTCAAAATTATTGCATCTGATATATTATTTAATCGTTTAGAATTGATTAATATTTGGCGTTGCCGTTTTAGAAAAGCAAGCTCCTCTTTATTATCGTTGTGGGATATAGGTAAAGTAGTGTTACTTCTGCAATCATAATGACTTATGCAAGGTAAATGAACTCACACCAGTGTATAATGGTTTCAGCCAAGAGCTGAGTTAACAAGAATGAAAACTGTGTGAAGGAAATACATAATTGTTTTTGTATTAGCTAAAATGTGCATGCAAGAATGAAATGTGCCTGCAAACAATGGTAGATGTTACAGACAAATAGATAAGGTGCTGTGAGGGGAGGGGGTTAAGCTCGATACGCCTGTACAAACAGCAGTTATAAGCATCTATTTCCCGCTTCTGCAAAAACAAGAACAAACCACAATCAAGAAGTCATAAGATCATAACAAGGAAGGGAAACAGATGGTAGTGAAGGAGGATAAAGCTAACAATGGCCCACAGCAGGATGTGGTCAAACAGCCTTGTGAGGCCAGAAGTAAGCATTTTGTCACAGACGAGGCTGGATAAGGCGAGAGATAAACAAGAGTAATGGGCACCGGTCTTAGAGAAGTGGGAGATGTAAACAGGGGAGGAGCAATGGGATGAAAGAATAGGAACCAAATTACATAAATGTTGTGTACTAGTTGAATTCAGTGTGTGTGTGTGTGTGTCCCTGCCTTGTGGTCACTGGACGCCACACCCTCTTGCAAGAGCGAAATAAATGACACTGATTCAGATCTTGTCTCAGACTGAAATTATTGAAATGAGTGAGCTACGTTTCTCACAATTGGGGGCCGACCAGGATATTCTCCCATCGCTGCAAGAGGTGGCTGGCCCTGGACACTGGGAAGACACGTCCCATTCCCAATTGAGGAACGGTCTCGTGTCCTGGTTTGGTCTGGTCCCTTGGGCGACTGGTACAAATCCCACAAGAGAGACATCTGAATCAGACAGGTGAAAGGAGGTTGATAGGAAATACGGCAAAAGGGACCAGGCAACTCTTTGCACAGACCAAGGTAAGAAAATTGACTTTTAAGTACTGCCTTGGTGGCCGGGATTGAGTTTTAGTATTTAATAAGGGACTAACGAAGGAACTCAATATGGGCTGTGCCGAGGGTAAGGAAAAAGCCTCCGGGAGAACAAAAGAAAAAGGCAATGGAAATGGAGGCGGGGTCCCTGACAACATCCCTCCAGAAAGTCCATTGGGCAGGATGTTGTGGAATTGGAAAAATAATACTTGTACAAGGGAAAAAGATGATTAAATATTGTTGCTTTGTATGGCCGTCGTCTGGCCAAAGTACGGGTCGGACGAAGACTGGGTTTGTGAATATTTGAATTTATATGTCAATGGAAAACAGCCTTACAGTCAGGAGGAATCAGATTATGCTTCAACTCAGAAGGGCTAGTGGCTGAAGGGCTACTGAGGGTACACTTTGTAACTAAATCATGGCCAGACATCCAGAAACATATTCAAAAGATAGAGGGGTGAAACGAGGAGCACCCAGAGGTGTTGTTGCAGGAAGCTCAAAGTGTCTGTGAGATACGGTGTGTGAGAGAGAGAACGAAGAGAGCCGTACAGCTGGTAGAACGTTTAACCCTTTGTGATTCGGTTTGAATGCACAATTGTTTGTTGGTGATTGAATGTTTCTGCTTTATTCCCTGGAGCTTGAATTCCAGGACTGTTTTGAATCTGATTTTTATTATGGAAACTTAACATGATTTCTTTTAAGGTTAAGGATTCTATAGTGATTATGAAAAAAATGATAACCCCTGTTCTTTTTACAGGTCATGACTGCCTTACTATCAGTTTCTAACTAATCTCTTTTATCCTTACATAAAAGCGATTTATGGAGGACAGTTGAAGTTTCAGTTCAATATTAGATTGTGGTAAAAAAAATCCTATGGTTAATATCGGTGACCTTGGATTCGGCCATTATTCATGCATTAGAAGTGTTTTTTAACTTGATTAGACAAATCCTTTTAAGGCAGCTCCGATTATTTCATGACCTATAGCATTATAATTGAGCAATGATTGGTCAGAGAGAAAGTGAGGGCTGCAGATGCTGGAGATCAGAGCTGAAAATGTGTTGCTGGAAAAGCGCAGCAGGTCAGGCAGCATCCAAGGAACAGGAGAATCGACGTTTCGGGCATAAGCCCTTCTTCAGGAATCGGGCTTATTCCTGAAGAAGGGCTTATGCCCGAAACGTCGATTCTCCTGTTCCTTGGATGCTGCCTGACCTGCTGCGCTTTTCCAGCAACACATTTTCAGCAATGATTTGTCAGGACTACTTAAGAAAACTAATTTTGGATTTAAATTAAGGGACTAAAACGGGTAATTATAGTGGATTTCAAAGTTGGGAACTGTATGCATTTTACATTTTAAATATTGAATACTGAATAAATGAATTTATAATATATAAATATATACTTACAAATTAGGAGCAGGCTTTAAAGTTAGACAAGCATAAATTAATGAATTGGCATTTGACGTTATGGGGAGCAAGAAATATTGCAATATTTCTTTAAAAAAAAATTCTCAAGGTCTAAATAAAACATCAGGTGATGAAGAATGGCCATTAGGTGGCCCTAAGGCTGTTCAGTTGGTTAAATCGAGTCAGCAATTGATCTGGCAACATAACATGAGGTAGAAACAAAAGGCAAAAATAATGCTAGCCCACGGTTGATGAGGTAATAAAGAAAAGGACAAAACTAAAAGGAGAAGGAAACCGGAATGGTGGCGGGCAGCATGTTGAACATAAAGGGAGGAGAAGATATCGAGGAGGAGATGTGAAGGGGTCTGGTGGACAGGAACAAGGGTCAAAGTGGAAATCCCCACAGGTGGGGTGTTATTACTGTGGAAGGACGGGTCACTTTAAGGGAGAGTGTCCAGATTTGAAAAAGGAAGTAAAGGCAGTACCGTTTATGAACCTTGATGAAAAATAGGGGTTCCTGCCTCCGGGGACTCACCAGGAACCCTTAATAAATTTAAAGGTGGGACTTTATAAAGAGGACGTCGTTTTCCTAGTCAATACAGGGGCAGCATGGTCATCCTTAAAATTTAAGCCCAAGGCAGTGGGAACGAAAGAGTTATTTGGATTATGGCGACAGTTTTGTGATGAGAGGCACGAAGAATCAGTTTTACGCTCATGACAAAATACTGCCACCAAATTGGGGATTGAATTAACTGCAAATGGTGCTATGGAATCTGTTGAGGTTCTTAAAAATGAATGTGCTCGAGCAAAACAATGACAGAAACAGAATGAGAAGGCACAAGTGACTGGGAAACAAACAGAACTGCACAGTTACAGTTTTAAAAAATGTTTTGGTCATTTGTTGCATTTCCACCCTAAATTACAAATAATGATTTTTATATTTATACAATATATAATAATTAATATTTATAATAAATCGATTGTGCTAGCCTGAATCAAAATTAATTGGCAGGATCCCTTCACACAGTCTCAGTGACCTGTCATATTGATTCATGGTTAATTTAAAACATGACAGCATTAATTCACTGTTAATTAAAGAATGGAAAGCTACATTACTGGCTGATGAGGTAACTAAAGAAGCAGCTCTGAATCCACAGGAAGTGGTGGTTTATTCCCTAATACCTACTGTCCCAGGTCCTCGGGAAGCTCCTATCTCTGGCCACTGCCAATCCCAGAAACTAAAGATTTGTTCTTAAAAAAGTATATACTGGGCTTGTCCTCCTCTTTGTCTTTCCTCAGGAAACAGGGTTGATTGGCACAGATTCTGCCCCGCTGTTCATCTGATTTGACCGGGAGATTGGGTCTTAGTAAAATCATGGACAGGGACTAACTTGCAACCAGACTGGGAAGGGCCGTACCAGGCTCTCTTGACTCCTGAAACAGCAATAAGAACGGCAGAAAAAGGCTGGACTCACTACACTCTGATCAAACGGCCAGTGGAATATTCAGTTGAGGAAGAACTCTGGACAGCCGAATCAACGCAAGAACCACTGAAACTCAGACTAAAGAGACTTTGAGTAACCGATTATACAGTGGTGACGCGAGCACGGGATTATTTCTAATGGATTGTATATTAAGTCTTTTGATGCTTCAACACAATTTTTAGAATGCTGGGGATGCTTAGGGTTATGATACAAGCTCTCTTAACATTGGGATTTTGTCAAACATTATTTTCATATGTGTTATTAACGGTTCCTGAGTCTGATAATCCGCAAGTAATAGACCTGATGCATGTAGCTTAGTAAATTGTGGGGATGTAGATAATCAGAGACAGTACAGCGGCTCAGAGATACATCTTTAGTCCTTTGGGGATGGTACTTGGTATAATGGTCTTGTCACAGTACACCGGGCCCCCTTCCAACCAGCTCTCGATTGTCCCGATAAAGAGTGTAACCCAATATACCTAACGATAAAGAAAACCACATGG
>NC_057746.1:911218-928875 GCF_004010195.1 Chiloscyllium plagiosum
ATAAGCATCTATTTCCCGCTTCTGCAAAAACAAGAACAAACCACAATCAAGAAGTCATGAGGTCATAAGGTCATAACAAGGAAGGGAAACAGATGGTAGTGAAGGAGGATATACCTAATAATGGACCACAGCAGGATGTGGTCAAACAGCCTTGTGAGGCCAGAAGTAAGCATTTTGTCACAGACGAGGCTGGATAAGGCAAGAGATAAACAAGAGTAATGGGCACCGGTCTTAGAGAAGTGGGAGATGTAAACGGGGAGGAGCAATGGGAGGAGAGAATAGGAACCAAATTACATAAATGTTGTATACTAGCTGAATTCAGTGTGTGTGTGTCCCTGCCTTGTGGACAGTGGACGCCACACCCTCTTGCAAGAGCGAACTAAATGACACTACTGATTCAGATCTTGTCTCAGACTGCAATTATTGAAGTGAGTGAGCTTCGTTTCTCTCAGACTGTTTTCACTGTCGTGGGTTGTTCCATTAATCACAGGTCTCTTGGGTCCAGATGGGGGTTTGAAGCAGTGATTCGCCACAAACCCTCCCTCATCCAGGTAATCAATGCTCCTACATTAGTCATCCTGTACATATACAATAATGAACTTTGTTTTCCCTCATGCTCTGTTCGCTGTGGCAAGATCCAGAAATAAGTGAGAGAGCTCCCTCATCTTCCAGGATACAAACTCTGAGTGAAACCACTGATGGTTGTGATGTTCTGCACTAACCTGGTTGGCAGGATCTGGTACCTGCATTTTCTCAGCTGTGAGAGATTGTAGGTAGGTGTCTGCTTCTGACAGAAATCCTTATGATGCAGGGATGTGAATGTGAAACAGACCACATTCTCTGTCTCTAGATCCAACATTCCTTGATCTAACTTATACCTTGATCTAACTTATACCTTGATTTCATTATGTGTATATCTTTATATATTGTGAGAAAATCTCACCACATTCATTTCCCGCTCCTTGTCATCCAGCCATTTGATCAGTGACTGGTGTTTGAATGGTGACTGTTACTTGTTCTTCATAATAGTCACCAGTGACCCTTTCTCTTCCTCACCTGCATGGATAGATGGTAACACTCTGGTTAAAGTCTTCTGGAAAACCAGTCACATCTCTTGGAATTTCAATATCCTGTCAGTGATCTCTGGACATTGAACAGTAACCCTCCCAAAGTTATTGGGAGCAGATGGATAGCATGTAATGCTGATGAGAGTCTGGTTCTATGCACGAAACAAACTGGACTCCAAAGTTGCTCAGCTGGTATGAGATGCAAGTATTGGATTGTCCAATCACTGCCAGTCTGTGTTGGGGCAGCTCAATGAGGTAGTGATGAGATATATTGATATGATGAGAGATAATGCCACTGTTTAATTTAGTTTTCTAGGTATGACCAGTACACAAAAAGCAGGACAAATCCAACCTGGCAAATTACGACCCCATCAGTCTACTCTCGATCATCAGTAAAGTGATGGAAGGTGTCATCAACAGTGCTACGCTCAGTGACTCCAGTTTAGGTTCCACCAGGGCCACTCGGCTCCTGACTTCATTCCATCCTTTGTTAAAACATGGACAAAAGAGCTGAATTCCAGAAGTGAGGTGAGAGAAATAACCCTGGACATCGAGGCTGCATTTTACTGAGTCGAAGAGTGTGGTGCTAGAAAAGCTCAGCTGGTCAAGCAGCACCTGAGGAGCAGGAGAATCGATTTTTCAGGCATAAGCCCTTCATCATTCCTGATTAAGGGCTTATGCCCAAAATATTGATTCTCTTGCTCATGGAATGCTGCCTGACCAGCTGTGCTCTTCCAGCACTATACACTTCGACACTGATCTCCAGCATCTGCAGTCTCACTTTCTCCTGCATTTTGCTGAGTATTGTTTCAAGGAGCCTAGCAAAGGACTTGTGACTTGTTTTGCAGTTCATGGACAGGAAAAATGAATCAGGATTGCTGCTACTGAACACTATTATGTGACTCCTGCAGGGGATTACACAAGTTTGGGAAGGTGGTGATGGAATTTTTTTTTATTCATTGTAGAATTTGGGCATTTCTGGATAGGCCAGGATTTACTGCCAATTACCACATGGCCTTGAGAAGACTGTGGTGAAATGCCTTTTGAACCAGAAGTCTCACTTAGGGAGGGAATGCCAGGATTTTGCCAGAACTAAGTCTGAATGGTGCATGACTTGTTGGGGAGCTTGGTGATAGTAGAGCTCCCATGTATGTGGTGCTACCCTCTCCAATTCTGCATCTTCACAAAACCCTCACACTGACATTGAACAAAAATACAATGTTGCTCACATTTCTATCAGGGCCATAATGGAACAGACCACAAGCCTCTTGAGGGTCAAGTTTTAATGTCTGGACTACTCCCCACAACAAAGCACAAAAGGTGTGTGCCACATTATTGAGGCATGCTGTGCCATTTTTAAGTGGAGCCAACAATGGGGAATTGTCCTGGATGCAGTCAAAATGGATGATCTGTCAATCTTCTGATGATAAATGTGAGTACATCTACGAAAAGGTTTGACAACAGAAAACATCATAGTACAATGCATTGTTGAGCCTGAAAGTTCAGAGGTAATACCATTGAAACCTATTTTCAAGATGAGTGAGCTAGATTTGGAGTTTGTTTCTTTTCTTTAATGGTCTGGCAAGTAGTTATCGAGTCATACAGATGTCCAGCATAGAAACAAACCCTTCGGTCCAACTCCTTCATGCGCCGACCAGTTATCCTAAATCAATCTAGTCCCATTTGCCAGCACTTGGCCCATATCCCTCTAAATCCTTCCTATTCATGCACCCATTCAGATGACTTAAATATACTCAATGACCTGGCCTCCACAGCTTTCTGTGACAATGAATTCCATACATTTACCACTCTCTGGCTGAAAACATTTCTCCTTATCTCTGTCCTAAAAGATCTTCCCTTTACTCTAAGGCTGTGCCCTGAGTCCTAGTTTCTCCTACTAATTGAAACATCTTCCCAACATCTACTCTGTGCAGGCCATTCAGTATTCTGTAAGTTTCAATTAGTTCCTCCCTCATCCTTCTAAAGTCCATTGAATATAGGCCCTAAGTCCTCAAACATTCCTCATATGTTAAGCTTTTCATTTCTGGGATCATTCTCGTGAACCTCCCCTGAAAATGCTCCAGTGTCAGTATATCCTTCCTGAGATATGAGGGTCAAAACGGCACACAATACTCCAAATGTGGTCTGACCACAGCGTTATAGAGCCTCAGAAGTCCATCCCTGCTTTTATATTCAAGCCCTCACAAAATAAGTGCCATCATTGCAATTGCCTTCCTAACTACTGACTAAATCTGCAAGTTTAGCTTGAGAAAATGCTGGACTAGAACTCTCTGGTCTCTTTGCACTTCAGAATTCTGAATTTTCTCCCCATTTAGAAAATAGGCCATACTCTATTCTTCCTATCAAAGCGCATGACCTCACACTTTCCCATGTTGTATTCCATCTGCCACTTCTTTTCCCACTCTCCTAACCTGTCCAAATCCTTCCGCAACCTCCATGCCTTCTCTACCTGTCCCTCTACCTATCTTTGTATTGTCTGCAAACCTAGCCAGAATGCCTTCAGTTCCTTCATCTAGATCATTAGTGTATAAATGGAAAAGTTGTGGTCCCAATGCTGAGCTTTCTGGAACACCATTTATCACCAGCTGCAATCCTGTGAAGGACACTTTTTTTTTTTAAAATCCCCATTCTCTGCTTTCTGCCAGACAGCCAAGCTTCTATCCATGCTAGCACTTTGCCTGTAACACCAATGGCACTGATCATACCCAGTAGCCTCTTGTGTGGCACCTTGTAAAAGGCCTTCTTGAAATCCAAATCGAAATATCCATTGGTCCTCCTTGGTCTAATCTGCTCATTACTTTCCCAAAGAATTCGAGCAGATTTGTCAAGCATGGCATCCATTTGAGTCGAGAGTGTGGTGCTGAAAGATCACAGCAGGTCAGGCAGAATCGGAGGAGCAGGAAAATCGACGTTTTAGGCAAAAGCCCTTCATCAGGAATGAGGCTTGTGGGAGGGGGGGGTGCTGAGAGACAAACGGGAGAGGGGCTGAGGCTGCAGGAAAGGTAGCTGGGAATGTGATAGGTAGATGAAGGTGGGGGTGAAGGTGATAGGTTGGAGAGGAGAGTGGAGCAGATAGGTGGGAAGGAGGATGACCTCCATTTGTTGAAACCATGCTGACTTTGCCCTACTTTACCATACACTTCCAAGTATTCGGAAATCTCATCCTTCACAATAGATTCCAGGATCTTACCAACGACCAAGGTTAGGCTTATCAGTCTGTAATTTTTCATCTTTTGTGTTACTCCCTTTTTAAACAGTGGTGTCATGTTATCAATTTTTCAGTCATCTGGGAACCTCCCTGATTCAGGAATGAGGGGGTGTCCCAAAGCGATTGAGAGATAAATGGGAGGGGGTTGGTGCTGGGGAAAAGGTAGCCCACTTAATTGACATCACTCGCAGAAGTATTCACTCCATCCACTACCAATGCTCAGTAGCAACATACCATCTACATGATGCTCTGCAGAAATGCTCACTAAATATCCTTAAACAGCACCTTCCAAACCCACGACTACTTCCATCTAGAAGAATAACCGAAGCAGATATATGGGAACACCACCACTGACAAGTTCTCCTCCAGGCACTTGTCATCTTGACTTGGAAGTATATTGCATTCCTTCACCGTTGCTGGGTCATAAACGTGGAATTCTCTCCTAAATGGCATTGTGGGCCTACCTACAGCACAGAAACATTAGAGTTTCAAGAAGACAGCTAACCACTGTTTTTCTCAAAGGCAACTAAGAATGGTTAATGTTAGCCAAAACAGTAATGTGCAAGTCCTATGAGTGAATGAAGAAAAAGTTACCTCCTCAAAGAGCTCTAATAGATTGATTAAACATGGTTTCTCTTTTACATTGCAATGCTGATTCTGCCTGATTATATTAAACTTATCTGTACACCCTGCTATAATTCATTTAATAATTACTTCTAATATTTTCCCTATGATGGATGTTATGCTAACTGGTCTGTAGTTAGCATTCTTGTAGAGAGAGGAGGCAAAATTCTTCAAGGCAGGCATCCTTGCAAGAGGATTCGCTGTAGGGTTAAAATCAACTAGGTAAAAACAATCACTGCAGATGCTGGAAACCAGATACCTGCCTTGAAGAAGTTTTCCTCCTCTCTCTACAAGAATCTCAGGGAGTCCTTCTCCAACTGCAACTCTAAGCTACTTTCTCCTCACCCCCACCCTCCTCTCATTTATCTCTCCACTCTGCAGGCACTCTGCCTCTATTCCTGTTGAAGGGCTTTTGCCCGAAACGTCGATTTTTTTTTTTCCCCCTGCTCCTCAGATGCTGCCTGAACTGCTGTGCTTTTCCAGCACCTCTCTAATCCAGAACTTCCCTTCCATTCCTCAATTTATCACAGTTTCTGGAATTCTTTATAACCTCTCTAGTGAACACCATGCAAAATACCTATTCAGTTTATCTACCATTTCTTTACTTTCCATTGTTAATTCTTCACTCTCATTTTCTGTAGGACCAGTGCCCATTTTGTGAACTCTTCTTTGAATATTTACAGAAACTCTGTTTTTGTATTTCTAGCCATCTTTCTTGTGTATTATCTTTCTTGTGTATTATCTGTCTTGGTCATTCTTCGGTTTTTATTTTAAAAGAAATTCTGTACAATCCTCAAACCTGCCACTTGTCTTTGCATAATTAAAAGATTTTCTTTAAGTTTGTTATGATATTTAACATTTCTAGTTAACACCAATGGTAAGTTTTTCCCTTGGACTCTCTCTTACTCTGTGGAATGTATATATTCTGTATATTCAGGAATATCTTCTTAAAAGTCTTCAATGCATTACTATTGACCTAACCATGAGGTGAAAGTGAGGACTGGAGATCAGAGTCAGAGTGTGGTGCTGGAAAAGCACAGTATGTCAGGCAGCATCTGAGGAGCAGGAGAATCGACATTTCAGGTATAATCCTTCATCAGGAATGAGAGCATGTCAAACACCTTAATCTGGGAATGCAGTGGGATGAAGGTGAGGCCTTTGCTGAGGACTGAATGCTCATCATTAGTAAGGGGAGGTCTGAGGAAATAGTAAAATTTTGGCAGCGCAGGGAGCTAGGACCTGGGGTGGGGCTGAAGCTGAGAGTGAGGTCGGAGACCGCCACTGGAGTGCGCATGGTTATGGGATTGGGAGTGACATCAGTGGTGGAGGAAGTGACACTCACCATGGGGCAGAAGAGATGTAATGCATGATGCCTACAATGTTGCTGGCTGTGTTCCGGTAAGTGACCTCACTGGTAGCGGACACTACGTCGGCGACGTAGTCATTGGTGTTCCGGTGAGCAAAACTTCTGGGGGTGAAGTGGCTGTGTTGGCGGCAACTGCAGGGACGGAAGTGATGTGCAGGGTAGGTATTGCTTCACTGCTGGCGGTGGTGGATCTTGCGGTGGTCGCAGTGGCGGTGGATCCTGTGGCGGTTGTGGAAGTGGTCGTCTTCCCGGCGACCGTGAAGGTGGTGGTCTGGAAAGTGATCACGGAGGCGGCATGGTCAGTAGTGGCTGCTGTGGAGTGGCGGGGGACAGAAGTGACATCATAATTCACCATGGTAGTGGTGGCTGGAGCTGCAGCCTGGCTAATGGCGTCTGGGCAGTTCCAGAGGCCACAAGAAGGTTCTAGAATGGTCGAGGAAATCCGAGTATTGAGATAAGTACATGAAAGTTTGTTTAACTTGTGTTCTTTTGTGTCCAATATGGTGAAGAAAAAGCATTTGTTGAGCCTGTGAATTCTTCTGAGGATGTAAAACTGCTGAGGTCCTTTGCAGGTCTGGGAGAGTGTGACCCTGAGCTGAGGCAGGGCCTACTGTAGGGAGATTAGATTGCGGCACTGCGGCACATGCCTGCGAGTGTGGAGTGGAGGATTCGGAAGGATAATGGTTTCTGAAGGTTTCGGTTTGTAGTCTGTACTGGTTGTCCTGTTCAGGTCCAAATTGTGTTGGTCTGAATGTAGTCCAGAGTCCATGAGGACTCCAGGCAGGCACTGTAGGCAGGCACTGTGAGGATGGAAATGTGCCTGTGGTAGCGAATCTGCTTCAGGGCAGAGGAGATGACCTGGGGATGCAGTGAGAGGTAGTGACTCACTGAGATCTTTGTAGAGAGAAGAGGAGAACTTCTTCAAGGTAGGCATCCTCGGAAGAGGCTTTGCAATAGGGTTAAAATCAACTTGGAGAAAGTGAGGACTGCATATGTTGGAGATCAGAGTTGGTGCTGGAAAAGCACAGCAGGTCAGGCAGCATCCAAGGAGCAGGAGAGTCAACATTTCGGGCCCTTCATCAGGAATTCCAGCTCTGTTTTCAGACCCTGATTTGTTGCCTTTGATTAAGTTTGAGTGGGTCTCAGGCTCATTCTCCTGCCCTTTTAACTGATTTTAAATTATTTATCAGATGAGGGCATTACTGGTTGCCCAGCGCTTATTAGCCATCCCTTAATTATCATTTGAGAAGCTGCCTTCTTGAACTGCTGCAGTCCACATGCTGCAAGTTGAATCACAATGCCCTTAGAGAGGGAATTCCAGGATTCTGACCAGGCAACAGTGAAACAACAGTAATCTATTTCCAAGTTTGGATGGCGAATAGCTTGGAGGGGGAACTTGCAGGTAGTAGTTCCCATTTATCTAATGTCCTTCTCCTTCTCGATGGAAATGGTCATGGGTTTGGCTGTCTAAGGATCTTTAGTGAATTTTTGCAGTGCATTGGAGTTTAATTCAGATAAATGCGAGGTGCTGCATTTTGGGAAAGTAAATCTTAGCAGGACTTATACACTTAATGGTAAGATCCTAGAGAGTGTTGCTGAACAAAGAGATCTTGGAGTGCAGGTTCATAGCTCCTTGAAAGTGGAGTCGCAGGTAGATAGATCGGAGGCTGAGGGGTGACCTTATAGAAGTTTACAAAATTATAAGGGACATAGACAGGATAAATGAACAAAGTCTTTTCCCTGGGGTCGGGGAGTCCAGAACTAGAGGGCATAGGTTTAGGGTGAGAGGGGAAAGATATAAAAGAGACCCAAGAGGCAACGTTTTCACACAGAGGGTGGTATGAGTATGGAATGAGCCGCCAGAGGAAGTGGGGGAGGCTGGTACAATTGCAACATTTAAGAGGCATTTGGATGGGTATATGAATAGGAAGGGTTTGGAGGGATATGGGTCGAGTGCTGGCAGGTGGGACTAGATTGGATTGGGATAACTGGTCGGCATGAACGGGTTGGACCGAAGGGTCTGTTTCCATGCTGTACATCTCTATGACTCTATCTTGTAGATAGTCTTCATTGCTAGTATTGAGTGTCGGTGGTGGAAGGAGCTTGTGTTTGTGTATGTGGTGCTAATCGAGTGGATTTCCTTGTTCTGGATGGTATCAAGGTTCTTGAAGGTTGCTGGAGCTGCACCCATCCAGGCATGTGAAGAGCCTTCCATCACACTGTTGACTTATACCTTGTAAATGGTGGACAGGCATTGCTTGCCACAGCATTCCTCGCCTTGGAACTGCTCTTGTCGACACTGTGTTTATGTGGCAAGTCCAGTTAGTTTATAGTCAAGAGTAAGCCTCAGGATGTTGATCGTAGGGGATTCAGTGATGGCAATATTGTTGAATATCATGAGATATTGGATTGTAAGATTGCTTCTTATTAGAGATCATAGGATTCATATAGTGTGGAAGCAGGCCATTCGGCCCCATTGAATCCACACTGATCCTTCAAAGAATATCCCACCCAGAACATCCCCCTACCCGATGCCTGCACTTCTCATGGCTAATTCATGGACGCTATGGGCAGTTTAGCATGGCCAAAGCTCCTAACCTGCACAATCTTTGGACTATGGTAGGAAACTGGAGCACCTGGAAGAAACGCATGGTATCACAGGGAGACCATGCAAACTCCATACTGACAGTTGCTCAAGGATGGAATTGAACCTGGGTCCCTTGTGCTGTGAGGCAGCAGCGCTAACCACAAATCCACCATGCAGAGATAGTCATTGCTTGGTATGTTTGTGGCATGAATGTTACTTGCCATTTGTCACCTCAAGTCTGGATATTATACCAGATCTTGTTGCATTTGTTCATGGAGTGTTTCAGTATTTGAGAAACACAAATGGTGCTGAATAGTTCACAGTCATCAGTGAATATCACTACTTCTGACCTCACGATGGAGGGAAGGCATTGATGAAGCAGCTGGTTGGGCCTAATATACTACCCTGAGGAACTCCTGCAGAGATGTTCTGGAGCTAGTATGACGCCAACCCCAGGCGTTTTGCCCCTGATTTCTATAGCGAGGGCTCTTTGATATCAAACCTGGTTAAATGTGGCCTTGATGTCAAGGGCTGTCACTTTTAATTCACCTCTGGAATGCAGCTCTTTTGTCCATGTTTGAACCAAGGCTGTAATGAGGTCAGGAGCTGAGTATCCCTGGTGGAACCTGAACTGGCCATCACTGAGCAGGTGCTGCTTGACAGTGCTATTGCTGATCCCTTCCATCACTTTACTGATGATCAAGAGTTGACTGATGGGGTAGTAATTGGCTAGGTTGAATTTGTGCTGCTTTTTGTGTACAGTACATACCTGGGCAATTTTCCATATTGGCAATAATTGTACAGGAAGAGCTTGGCTCGGTGTGTGACAAGGTCTGGATCAGAAGTGTTTAGTACAATGGCCAAAATGTTGTCAGGGTTTCAGCCTTTGCAGTATAGAGTGCCTCCAGACATTTTTTTTTATACCATGTTGTAATATTAAAAGATTAAATTGTGCTATCTTTCTGGATGTTAATGTAATATTAAAGGGTCTTTGGGTGGGGATAACAGCCATGAAAGAATGCGGGCGACTATCCACTGTAATTTACACTTCATTTGCTCAGTCATTGCTATTACTCCCCTGCTATTGTCAAGTTAAACTATCAATTTAATCTCTTCCATGCAGAAATTCTTTCTGGCCAGAGGTATGTCATACCTGCATTGTCTTGGGAAATCACTAAGTGAGGAAATTGTCTGCATAGCAATTCCCCAGGATTAGAGCATTAGCATTATCTCTGAGGATGATCTCATCCTGCCGTTGTACCTGGGGTAACTTATGACTGAGAATCTGGGATCTTGAGTGACATGTGACTGTTGGGGAGTGATCAGAGCATCTTTAAACATAGCTAACTGACTTATACAAACGGCCTCACTTTGACCTGACTTTGCATGCCTATGAGGGGGGTGAAAGGGGGTCACCTAGCTTGTACAAGCTTTAATAAACTTTTAACAGTTTGCAGAAGTTGGTGTGTGCAAATTGCATCAAGTGTGATTCTCAGGAAAAAGGAACTTAACATTGTGAAGTGAATTGAATTGGCTGAAGACAGGTATCTGTGATGTTAGGGACCTCTGGAGGAGGCTGAGATGGATCATGCGCTAGGCACTTGGGTCTGAAGATTGCTGCGAATGCTTCAGCCTTATCTTTTGGACTGATGTATTGGGCTCTTTCATCATTGAGGATGGGGACATTTGCGGAGCCTCCTCTTCTAGTGAGTTGTTTAATTGTTCACCACTATTCACAACTGGATGTGGCAGGACTACAGAGTGTATGTCTGTTCTGCTGATTGTGGGATTGTTTAGCTCTATTACTTTCTGCTTATGCTGTTTGGAATGCAAGTCATTCTGTTTGGTAGTTTCACCAGGTTGACACCTCCTGCTCCTGTCATGCCCTCCTGCACTTTCCATTGAACCAGGGTTGATCCCCTGGTTTGATGGTAGTGGTTTAATGGGGAATATGCCAGGTTGTGAGGTTACAGATTGTGCTGGGGTACAATTCTGCTGCTGATGGCCCACAGTGCATCATGGATGCTGAGTCTTGCATTGATCAATTGTTCAAAGTCTCTCCCATTTAGCATGATGCTAGTATGACAAAGCACAGTGGAGGGTATTTTCAGTATGAAGGCGAGAGTTCAGGTCCACAAGGACTGTGTGATGATCAGGCTTACCAATCCTGTCATGGACAGATGCATCTGCAGCAGGCAAATTCATAAGGTGAAGTTCTTTTCTTGGTGGTACATGTATGGAATGAGCTGCCAGAGGATGTGGTGGAGGCTGATACAATTGCAACATTTAAGAGGCATTTGGATGGGTATATGAATAGGAAGGGTTTGGAGGGATATGGGCCGGGTGCTGGCAGGTGGGACTCGATTGGGTTGGGATATCTGGTTGGCATGGATGGGTTGGACGGAAGGGTCTGTTTCCATGTTGTACATCTCTATGACTCTATGAGTTTTCCTCTCCCCACCTGCTGCACATCCAGTTGAGCAGCTGTGTCCTTTAGGACCTGATCAGCTCGATCACTAATACTGCTGCCAAGCCACTCTCAGAGGTGGAATTTGAAATCCCTTACCCAGAGTATGTTTTGCACATTACCACCCTCAGGTTTCCCTCTTGGTGCTTAGCGGTCCCACTCTTCCCTAGTTATGCTGTTCCTCTCAAAATATTTGAAGAATATCTTGGGAGCCTCCCTAATCTTGTCTGCGAGTGATTTTTCATGCACTTCCTTACTCTTCTAATTGCTTTCTTATGATCCCCCCTACACTTTCCATACTGTTCTAGTGCCTCTGTTGATTTGCTCCCTTTATGTGCATCTTTTTTCCTCTTTATGCAGCCTTTAATATTTCTAGACATCCAAGGTTCTCCAGAGCTGTTGATCTGACAATTCACTCTAAGGGAAACATGTTGGATCTGTAGTTTTCCCCCTGTTCTGTAGATTTACCCAGACTACTTTGGCCAGAGTCTGTTTTATTTTAATAAATTTCAAAGTGTTGAAGACCTGCCAACATTACCAACACCTTTTCAGTGGGAGAATACCATTTCTGATCTTAGAAAAATAACTCACTGGCTTCTCCATTCCAGTCTTGTCGTCCTGTAAGAGAATTGCTCCAATCCCCAAATTGCTAGTGTCTGCTGCTAATTTAAATGATTTGTTAAAGTTAGGTGCAGTCAAGACTGGTTCATTCGTTAAGATTGCTTTCAGCTTTTCAAAGACTGCCGGGGATTTTTTTGTCTGTTTAGCAACATGGTTAAGGGTATGGCTATTGTACTGAAATTAGGTACAAATTTTCGATAAAATGTCACATCGTCAAAATCTTCATTTGTTTTGGGGTGGTAACTAATTTACAGGAGGGAGAGCATGTTCCATCCTTGAGTGCATTCATTGCTTTAAAATTTCTGTTTGTTGCACATTTATCTGCCCATTCTTTCATCATTATAAATATAACAAGGAATTGCAGATGCTGGAGATCTGAAACAAAACTCTTAGAGGAACTCAGTAGATCTGGCAGCATCCGTGGGAAGAAGGCTGAGTTAATGTTTCTAGCCTGGTGACTTTTCATTCTGTTTTTGGAAATGTTTAGATGTTTCTGCATGCTCCTGTTAACCTTTAGAAAAACGTAGATGCAATGCTGTAACATTGAAGATTCAGTTTTCTGACTTAATTTATCTCAAATCTATTTTAGTGGTCCTCTTATTTCATTCCATAACTTAATTTGAATGAACTGAAGCCAGTGGATCCATTTCGAGAATCTCTGGTCCAAATAGGAAAACCTTTGCTCTAAGCCCTTGATAACAGGTTTCGATCATGGTTTTGACAGTTTGGTGATATCTCTGTAAAGCACCTTGGGTCTGTGGATGGTCACAGAGGATTTCAATTCTTTAATCACCAAACTACTGATGATTCCCTGAAAACATTTTGACGTAAAGTTTGATTCTTGATCAGACTGTACTTCAATTAATAGACTATAATGAGTGAAACATTTTGTGAGATTATCACTATCACTAGTTTTGATTGTTCCAAAGAGAATAGTCTCTGGAATTGAGTTGTTATACCCATATTTGTAAAGATGTATTCATTTGCAACTTTTTTTAGATAATGGTGCTACACCATCCACTCATGCATCACTGTATGGTTCCTCAGAAACTGACATTTGCGAAGCACGGTGCTGGTTGAATCATGTGTTGGGATTTAGCTATAACTTGACAAGTATGACATGTTTTATAAAACTGCATCACACCTTTATGGTAGGTAAAATGACTATTATGGACACCTAGGTTTTTGAATCCCCCTATGTCCTGCAATAGGAATCTTACGATACCCACAATATCTCCTCATGATAGTTGGGTGATGGGTGGTAAGGTAGGCAGCTGGGCTCCTAGGTCTGTTTGCTGTCCAGCACCTTAATGGCCACATCCTTCTTTCTCCTTTTTTTTTACTAATTTCTCTTTCGTTTTCACTTTTTTCTTCTTTATGGTGGTAATGGCAAAAGAAGGTGGAATCTTTTGGTGGAGATGGAATCCTGAGACAGATGTGAAAGGGTTAGGTAAAGAAGGAGGTAATGGTTAGCAGGCCAGGACAGAAGTGAAGCAGAAACAAAGTTTTATGGATCAATTTTAATCATGAATCATTACAGCTACTAATCTTGCTGCTGATGCCCTTTCATCTTTCACCAATTCTGATCATAGAAGGTAAAGAAGTTTTAAATTCTTCTAAAAGAATAACTTTTCTGAGAACATTGTAAATATTCTCAGCCTTTCATACTATTATCTGCCTATCAACATTATTCAGTTCAACTCTTTCAAACCCAGTATAAATTTGTCCAGGTAGTTTCTGTGAATTCTGAAACCCCTGTCTGTATGCTTGGGGACCAGCAAGTAAGTGGTTAGAATAATCCTTTGGCCTCATTCATAATCCCATGTATGTTTCCCAGACAGGGATCCATAAATGTCTTGTGCTTTCCCAGTTCATTTATATTGCATGGGCAAGGTCCAGTCTGCTTTTGACCAGCTCATGCATGTTGCTATCTTTCCAAATGACTTGAAAAATTCTTCCACATCATTCTCTTCAAATTTTTGGCAAGGCCTGCACCACGTTAAACCTCTCCAGAATGAACCATGGTTTATGACTAGAACCTTCCTCATCTGTGCATTCCCAAATCTCTGACTTAGCTGAGCAAAACTTCAGCATTTCTAATTTATATTCATTTTCTTTGTCTTGTCTCTCTAGTTCTAGTTTTCTAAGTTTGAATTCTCTTTGGAATTCTTTCTCCTTTTCTTCTCTCTTTTTTTCTTTCATTTGGAATTCCATTATTTTATCGTTGTTTTAAGTTCTAAGACTCTTTGGAACCTCTAGTTCCAATGTTCTCAGTTCTGTTTGCCTGAACTACAACTCCAGATCCATGATGTACTGCCTGTACCACCTGATCTGTCTATTTCCACTAAACCCAAAATGTCTGCCTTTACAGCTTGCTTGGGCAACTTTATTTCCAGCTTGCTGGCTAACCTTGTTTTGGTTGTCATGGTTTGTAGGTGCTGCTGTTGGACTGGGATGGACAAAGTTAAAAATCACACAACACCAGGTTTCAAATAAACATGTGCTTCCAAATAAACCTATTGGACTATAAGCTGGTGTTATGTGATTTTTAACTTTGCTTTGGTTGGACCTTGCTACTGCACCCGAGAAACCCCTAATACTTCAAAAAAATCTTTAACAATTTCCAATGCCATCTTAAGTTGAATTGAATTGAATTGAATTTATTATCATGTGTACCGAGGCACAGTGAAAAGCTTTGTCTTAAGTCTGAGGACGAGCTTTGTGACACATTACCTGTTTAAGGTGCATCAAAATCAAATTCTAGACCTATATCATCTGTGTTCTAAGAACATGGACTCAGTCCCCCAATTATGTTACTGCACGGAGACAAATCCAATCAACAAAAACAAAGAATTGTGGATACTGGAGATCTGAAACAAAAACAGAGATGGCTGATGAAATTCAGGAGGTCTGGTAGCATCTGTGGGAAGAAAGCAGAGTTCAGTGACTTTTCATCAGAACAGTTAACAGCTAGAAAAATAAAGTATTTATGTTGAAGCCAAGAGTAGGGGAGATGGATTGTGGAAAAGGGGAGAGGTGAATGGATAGGTGGGAGATGGAGCTCAGAGAGCGATTATGACAGGGTTAGGTAAACCAGGAGATTATGTATAGCAGGCCAGGACAGAAGAGAAGCTGAATAAGTGACGATAAAAGCTAAGAATAGGAGAGAATGAGTGACTGTGTCATTTAGTAGGTCTGGTTGTGGGGTGGAATCGGGTTCTAAAATTTTTGAACTTGATGTTGAGCCCAAGAGGCCACAGAGTCATAGAATCATAGAGATGTACAGCATGGAAACAGACCCTTCAGTCCAACCCGTCCATGCCCTCCTGATATCCCAACCCAATCTAGTCCCACTTGCCAGCACCCAGCCCATATCCCTCCAAATCCTTCCTATTCATATACCCATCCAAATGCCTCATAAATGTTGGAATTGTACCAGCCTCCACCACATCCTCTGGCAGCTCATTCCATACACGCACCACCCTCTGCGTGAAAAGGTTGCCCCTTAGGTCTCTTTTTACATCTTTTGCCTCTCACCCTAAACCTATGCCCTCTAGTTCTGGACTCCCTGACCCCAGGGAAAAGATTTTGCCTATTTACCCTATCTCTGCCCTCATAATTTTGTAAACCTCTATAAGGCCACACCTTAGCCTCAGACGCTCCAGGGAAAACAGCCCCAGCATGTTCAGCCTCTCCCTATAGCTCAAATCCTCCAACCCTGGCAATATCCTTGTAAATCTTTTCTGAACTCTTTCAACTTTCACAACATCTTTCCGATAGGAAAGAGACCAGAATTGCACGCAGTATTCCAACAGTGGCCTAATCAATGTACCGTACAGCCGCAACATGACCTCCCAACACCTGTACTCAATACTCTGACCAATAAAGGAAAGCATGCCAAATGCAGTCTTCACTATCCTATCTACCTGCGACTCCACTTTCAAGGAGCTATGAATCTGCACTCCAAGGTCTCTTTGTTCAGCAACACTCCCGAGGACCTTACCATGAAGTGTAACCTCGCATTTATCTAAATTTAACTCCATCTGCCACTTCTCAGCCCATTGGCCCATCTGGTCCAGATCCTGTTCCTCATCAACCTTCTTTGTTACTTCTTCAAAAAACTCAATCAAGTTTGTGAGACATGATTTCCTAAGCACAGAGCCATGTTGACTATCCACAATCAGTCCTTGCCTTTCCAAATACATGTACATCCTGTCCCTCAGGATTCCCTCCAACAACTTGCCCCCCACTGAGGTCAAGCTTACTGGTCTATCGTTCCCTGGTTTGACTTTACCGCCCTTCTTAAACAGTGGCACCACGTTTTCCAACCTCCAGGCTTCCGGCACCTCACCTGTGACTATCAATGATACAAATATCTCAGCAAGAGGCCCAGCAATCACTTCTCTAGCTTCCCACCGAGTTCTCGGGGACACCTGATCAGGTCCTGGGGATTTATCCACCTTTACCCGTTCCAAAACATCCAGCACTTCCTCCTCTGTAATCTGGAAATTTTGCAAGATGTCACCATCTATTTCCTGACAGTCTATATCTTCCATATCCTTTTCCACAGTAAATACTGATGCAAAATTTTAATATTTAGTATCTCCCCCATTTTCTGCAGCTCCACACAAAGGCCGCCTTGCTGATCTTTGAGGGGCTCTATTCTCTCCCTAGTTACCCTTTTGTCCTTAATATATTTGTAAAAGCCCTTTGGATTCTCCTTAATTCTATTTGCCAAAGCTATCTCGTATCCCCTTTTTGCCCTCCTGATTTCCCTCTTAAGTATACTCCTACTTCCTTTATACTCTTCTAAGGATTCACTCGATCTATCCTGTCCATACCTGACACATCCTTCCTTATTTTTCTTAGCCAAACCCTCAATTTCTTAGTCGTCCAGCATTCCCTCTCCCTATCAGCCTTCCATTTCACCCTGACAAGAATATACTTTCTCTGGATTCTTGTTATCTCATTTCTGAAGGCTTCTCACTTTCCAGCCGTCCCTTTACCTGCGAACATCTGCCTCTAATCAGCTTTTGAAAGTTCTTGCCTAATACCGTCAAAATTGGCCTTTCTCCAATTTAGAACTGCAACTTTTAGATCTGGTCTACCCTTTTCCATCACTATTTTAAAACGAATAGAATTATGGTCGCTGGCCCCAAAGTGCTCCCCCACTGACACCTCAGTCACCTGCCCTGCCTTATTTCCCAAGACTAGGACAAGTTTTGCACCTTCTCTAGTAGGTACCTCCACATACTGAATCAGAAAATTGTCTTGCACACACTTAAGAAATTCCTCTCCATCTATACCCTGAACACTATGGCAGTCCCAGTCGATGTTTGGAAAGTTAAAATCCCCCACCATAACTCCCCTGTTATTCGTACAGATAGCTGAGATCTCCTTACAAGGAGATCAATTTCCCTCTGACTATTAGGGGGTCTATAATACAATCCCAATAAGGTGATCATCCCTTTCTTATTTCTCAGTTCCTCCCAAATAACTTCCCTGGATGTATTTCTGGGAATATCTTCCTCAGCACAGCTGTAATGCTATCCCTCATCAAAAATGCCACCCCCCATCCTCTCTTGCCTCCCTTCCTATCCTTCCTGTAGCATTTGTATCCTGGAACATTAAACTGCCAGTCCTGCCCATCCCTGAGCCATATTTCTGTAATTGCTATGATATCCCAGTCCCATGTT